>NW_020450407.1:92755-224682 GCF_003343035.1 Apteryx rowi | reverse complement strand
TTTGGTTTGAAAATATGTCAAAGTTGCTTGATTTTGATGCATTTACATAAAATGTCTGTAGGGCCTGCCAGTGCCGTCAGATGGAGTTCTGGCCTCTTGGCGCCTGTGCCACATACTAAACATTCTTGAAATAATATAAAAATGCCTGTCCTTGGGATGYGCAGCTCACATCTCCTTTAATCTTGGAATGAGCAAATATTGTCCTTGATTATTTAGTCAAATCAGGTGAAAAAAGACCCAGAAGAAGCAGGCACGCAGAGAACTAAAATATAGTAGCTCTGAAAGTGACTTAAAAATAATTGTCTCTGTTTCAAAATATTTATATGAGAATTAGATTAGACTCTGTTCACATTTGCAGTTAGATTATGCTCTCCTTTTCTTCAGTACAAATATACAACAGTGTCCTTAACTGCAAGGCAGGTTCCTTGGGCTTTTGGCTGCAGTTGCTATTGCTCTTTCATCTGGCACCAACCTGCACTGCTGCTCATAGTGGAGGTGCCACTTTTGGACACTTGTTCCTGCTGCCTCCTCATGCCAGCACCAGATTTCCTACAGCTGCATCATAAGTTGACTGGCAGAGCTGATCCAGCAGAAAACCACCTGATAAAAACAAAATCCAGGCTCCTGATCTTCTTACAGCAACACAGTCTTACAATGGTTTAAAGTGATTGTGTAATTGCACCTGTGCAACACTGTGAAAGCAGACCTAAATCTGGCTCCTGGTCTCTGCTTTTGAAAACATGATAATAATTCAAGGATTGGCATCATATTCTTGAAGTAAATTTGGGATGGCAAGTTCCCTGCCCCGGAAAGCTGACAGTCTGAATTAAAAAGTGAGTTGGAAGGTGTGGGTGATGGGATATGGTCAAACGCCATACAAGCGTGAGTAAACACAAGGCTTTCTTGTTTTGCTTTGTCTTTAATTTTAATATTGGCTTATTGAAAATCATATTTTGTATTTCCTCATAGGCAAGAGGAGAGGATGGGTAGCTATGGAAGACTAATCAAAAGAGTAGAGTATTAGCATGGCTTTGAAGGGAAGGAGAGGATGGTCAGGTACACTAACTCACAGGGACTTTCCCAGACATGAAGGGAAACGTGCTGGCGTCAGTAGAAGAAGGAGGTTTTATAGAGCAGGCAGAAATGGCAGTAGGTAAATATGAATGAGGACAGAGTTGTAGGACAGGCACCCCTGTGGCATGACAACCTTGTAGCTTGATAAAGTTAAAGTAACATCTATGGGTCAAAGTGGATGCAAGAGGGGGTGTTTGTGGCTGCAGTGTGACAAAGCTGACTGCAGACAAGGTCCTCAAAACTCAGGTCAGGGTAAAAAGGATAAGAGCAAGATTTTGGCAATAGGATAAAAGGCACATGTAGATCTTCAGAACTGTTTTTTGAAGTAGAAGGCAGCAAGGGATGGAGATAGGAAGGAAGGCAGGACTTAAGCTGCAGCCGAAAATATAGCTTTGCATGGATGGGAAGATAGAGGATTTATCAACTGCCAGAGACAAAATAGGAGTAGGAGAGGACTCCCGTTCTTGGCACATTCATCTGTGGAACGTTTATTCACTATGTGTTCAGAGGTTTAGGTTTCGAATACCTAGCTACTCTATACATTGAACATTGCCCGTGCTTGGTTACCACGGTGCATCACATCTCGAGCAATCACAGGATCAGGAAATAGTTAATTCTCTGTTTAGGAGTGGTGGTCGGAGTGACATAGGGTTTGGTTGCTACATGTGGGCTCAAATCGCACAGCCTGCGCTCTTGCCAGAAGCCTGGCTAGCGGAGCAGGAGGCTGCCGGGAGCGCGGGACGCCTCTCCTCGCTTTGGCGTTTTGCCGTGCCTGACCTGCTGAAGTAGAACAAAAAGCTCAGGTGGTGGCTGGGACGCAGCGTATTGACGCCTCATGAGGTAGAGCACGTAAAGGGGTGCCAGGGAGCCCCAGCTGCCCGTCGATGCCCCCGGGGGGAGAGGCAGGTGAAGCAGCTGCAAGGGGGCTGCTGTGGAGCGACGGTACATCCAAGCTTATTAAAACGCGGCCAGGGCTCACTGCTTTGAGTTGCTTTCTTCTCCTTGTGGCCCTTTTAAGAGGGTTGCGGCAAGCTGTGGGAAAGGAGCCAGCTCTTAAGTCTGACCTTTATTTTCTTGTCTCCAGATAGTACACCTCCAGCACAAGGGCCAGGCAAATTAGCGGGTTGGAAATAGGCAGTAGACTGCTGGGTGGTTACTAGCTAGGCTGTGGGCAGTGGTGAATGCTTGCAGTAGTCCTACTACGGGGTAATTATATGTTTTGCTGCACTTCTGTGTGACTTAAACTAGTGCCTTGTATTAAACTACAAATAAATTACAGTGCTGTCTCAGCTGTCTGAGATACAGATTTCAGTCTTTATTTTGAATTATCGGAATTTTATCAGCTTCTGTAATTTTAATACAGTTTGGGGTTAAAAAAAATCATCATTAGATACAGGGGTTTGTTGCCACTCTGTGTGGAGAGTAATGGAAAAGAAGTGTTTGATAGCATGGAGTGTACTGGATAATTCCTATACTACATATTCATGTGATTTTTTTTTTTCTTCTGCACACTCATTTCTAAAAACTTCTGTTGATATAATAGTGCAACTTAACAAAAAAAAAAAAAGAAAAAGGGAAAAAAAAATTGTCCTAGAGTTAGCTGTACTCTGCATATAGCTTAAACTTGTGCTTAAAGCTGGTAAGAAAGAATATTTAGACCACAGCCGCACCTTTAGCAAACTAAAATACACAGTAGCAAAGTAGCACCTCGAAGGATTTGTGACCAGGTCCCCTCAGCGTGACCTGCTTGACTTAGAAAAGTTCCCTCGCCTCTTGCCTCCACTTCCTTCTCCAGAGTATGGAAACAAAATCTGTGGCTTGTAAAGCTCCCCGATGCTTTCATGGGAACGGAAAGGATTTCTAGCAGTGATGAGCTGGAAAATGCGGCCTGGAAAGAAAGCTGGACTTACTAGCTAGGGAGGGAAAGAATAGGAGAAGGATAATACCCGGGGCGCAGGGATTTGCAGAGGGGAGAATAACTGGGGTCCAAGCGTACATTACGGGTGATCCCCGTCCCACAGCACGCCCTGCCTCGGCGCTGCCTGCCGACGTGCAGCGCGCCCTGGCCCAGGCCTGCGCCGAGGCTGCCCACCCGCCGCTCCTGCCTGCCCAAGTGCATCCCTGGGCTATAAACCTCGTCCGCAGCGTTTCCCAAAGCTGAGGAAGCAAGAGGCAAAGGGCAACGTAAGAGAAAAGAGGAGAGCGGAGCAGATAGCCGTAAGAGGTTATGTGAAAGAGCTTCACAAAAAGACAAACGGAAGAAAAGGGCAGGGGGAAGAGAAGTACTGAATAACACGCTCTTATCAAGCAAGTTAAACAAGCCTTTTTAATGTCATTTCTCCCTCAGAGCAACCTAGACTAAACAGAATGGAGGAGGAAAAGCTGCCTAAAAAAGGAGATAGAAGGGAAAACAGATGCTTTCTGCAGTTCACACTTTTGGAAGGAAATGGAAATTCTGGGTTGAAAATCAAATCCATGACAAAAGAGGTGTTTAGATTGATTTATCTGTCAGTAATTTACAGAAAATAAAAAATTGGTGGTTTGCTTATTGCATTTTGCAAAGAGGAATGCACACAACTGTTGGGCTAATGTAAAAATGGCATTTCAGTAATAATTATGGATATCTTGCTTCAGCCTCATTTAGAAACATGTAATTGAAGTGATAGATAGATAGATGTAGTGCTTATAAATAGTATTAGGGTTGCTAATGTAATAATGAGCAGTTCTCATTCTCTCTCTCTAGTTTTTACTTTCCTAAGTGTTTTTGCTTCTGAGGCATTTTATTCTTATTTATTCTTCCCTGATGCAGGCCAAGAGCTTTAACACAGCACGCTCTACCACACTTGGACTGTCTTATGCCATGGGAGCATGGTCCCTTGCTGCTGGGCGGGTGTCATGAGCATAGAGATGCTAAATGAAGCAGATGTACCAAAACAATACAGAGTTGTACCAGCCTGGGGAAGACATGCGCCCATGTGCCCCGACTGCCTGGCAAGCAGTTTGGTAGGCAGGAGTGCGGCTCGGTGAGAGCRTTCTCACCAGCGGTGAATCAGCGGGAGGGGATGTAGTCCGTGGAGAAGAGAGGGGTAGCAGAGGCAGGGGAAGGGAATGCAGTGTGTCATGGATTCGTACAACTGGCATAATAAATTTTGGTGGTGAGGACAGTAGTGACAAATGGTGCAAGAAATATGGGGTGAAAGGATGATGTCGCTAATGTACGCTTAGGTACTAAAGAAGTTCAGGGAAGAAGGGAGGAGCTACAGGGCACTCTTAAAATTGCAGTGTATGGCGCTCAGTTGCAAAAGCAGCTCTTCAGGCAGAGGACTTCCCGTGTGTAAGTTCCGCCGCTCAGATCTCCCTAGACATTAGAAAGCTCCATGTTCACTAGTATTTGCACTTGCAGAGCGAGGTTGGATGGGTATAGGCTTGCCAGCTCTGTATGTAAGTATGTATGTATGCACCAAAAGAGTGCACTGAGACCAACTAAAGGAAGCCTGATATGGGCTGGGGAGCTGCTGCAAGAGAATCTTTTCCAGGCTGTCCTCAGCATTGCCTATAGGGCTAATTGGGCCTGTAACATCTGAATATATATATATATATTTTTTAGAGTTTTCCTGACGGTTTAGGGGGGAAGCTGCTGTCTTTTTTTATATGCTTCAAGAAGCTAGCAAGGAAACTATTAGCATCCAACTTCCTGCTACTTGTAATGTCTTTCAGGCCATAACCAGTAGTCATGGTATTTCCTAAATATGCCTGAAGAATTTCTAGGGACTTCTGTCAGAAATGTTTCTTTGCTCTCATGTTTTGCAAATTTTGATAGAGGAATGCACTGCCATTTATTTTATAAAAACTTTTTTCCCCTAGCATCTTTCATTTTCTTTTCTCGCGTATAGGCAGGTTAAGGTCTGGCTTGTTGTTATGTGATTTTGTTTTTTTTAACTGAGTAGGCATAAACAAAGACAAAATATTAAACTGAAGGACAAAATGGAGTTGTCCAAGTTTATAATGCCTCAAAATTAACAGGTGTCTTCATCTGTTAGCAGCGAAATTGTTGCAGGTGGAATTTGCATGTGAAAATGTACTTTTTGTAGCAATGCCTTCCCTACCATATGTGTAAGGAAGATGAAAAATGCTTCTTTGTAAGTAAAAACAATGCACAAGCAACATAATAGCAATGCAACTTCATTTTTGATGTAGAAAGCATTGTTAAGGTGCCTTCTGCTCTTCCCTGTCATTGGTGGGGAACCAGGACTGTTTTCAACTATTGGCAGTGTCTTAGATGCTTTCTTTTAAACTGCAAAATAAGTAACCTGCTGGGCCAGCCAGTCAAGTACTATCGTAGGCATCTATTGGTACATGTATCATTGAAATATTGCTAACAGCTAATATGCGCAGCTAATACTGTGCATGAGCCTATCTCAGGGCAGTCAGTAAAAGGAGTGTTTYGTGGCTAGTAGAATCTTACTGAAGGAGAAAGAAAGGAAGTTCCAAAATATTTTTTTCTTAATTTGCAAAATTGCTAAGGAGAATTAGACTCAGTGGGATCTTTGTTGTATTTTTGTGATGCTTTAACAGGGATCAAGATCTGTCCCGATTAAAGAGCAGTTGCATGCTGTGGAAATAAACCTCAATTATCTACACAGGCAAGACCAGAAACCTGTGAGAGCTCCAGAAACCTGTGAGAGCTCCACAAACGTACACCTGCAACACTGGAGTCTCTCTCATGCAACTTGGAATGAAAAAAACTTCAGTTCTTTCCAAAACACATCTGAACTATATCCCAAAGAGCCAAATCCATAGTAAAGTAAATCCACCTATTTCTTTTGAAGCAACTGTTGGTTTGCCCAAATCATTATTCAGGATCTACTGTTTCTGAACATAAACACTATCCACCAGATTTGCCCTGTTTTGGATTAGTTTTACCTACAGAGTTATTGCTTAGTAACTCTGTATGTGGACAAGCCCAGATCAAGGCTCTGGGGGTCTCTTTCTGCTCTCACTGAAGTAAATGGCAAAGAAAATTTCCATTGGCATCACTGAAAGCTTGAATGAACCTAAAATGCCTTTTGAAAGCAGTGGTGAAAAAGAGAGGCCGGTGATGGAAAGAGAAGTTACTGTAGATTTGCTTAAAGGGTGCATACGTAGCTCATTTATTTTTATGTGGGGAGGAACAAATAAGGGGTGGGGACAGGTCAGAATTTGTGATCCAAGGAATTATGTGCAATAAGTCTGAAGTGTGGCTTGTTTTCCTCAAGCTGTGGAGAATATCCTCTCCTCTCTGTGCTTCAGGGCAAGCTAAGTAGTTCTGCTAATGAATCAGTTCCCCAGACCAAAATTATGAGTCAGAGGGTATGGGTGGGAAAGGAGGGGAAAATACAGCATTTAACAGGGATGGTAATTGAAAATGTAAGTACCAGGGGCAGATGCCTCTCCATAAGGATAATGTAGTGTTGTTTGAGGGAAGCTACCTCAGTGCTGATGCATGATTTACCTGCTTGTAACCATGGCACCTTTGTGTATTCCTGATGAAGTACCTGTACAGGAAAATGACTCCATGATTTTTTCTTTTTTACTTTTTTTAAAGAACACCTGAGAAGGAAAATAGCTGTCCATCGCTTCCCTTCTTCATGTGGTTATGTCCAAGCCTCTCTGTAACATAATGACACAGACCTTTTGTGTATAGTGTTATAGTTTCTTTTATTCTATGAGCAGAGCTGGTTATTCAATTTCAGTGTCCACTATAGCAATCTCCAAAAGCAGTTAAAATAAAACTCATTACAGCGTGTATGTGATATGGTATGTTTAGAATCCTGAGAATGTGCTGTAATAAACTTTGACTGCTTTTCCTTCTCCACAACAGGAGATAACAAAATTTACATTTCCACTGGGAATAAGAAACTGAAAAGATGAATCCCTACAGAATAGAGTCTGAGGATCATTGTTTCTTTGTCTACTGAGAGATGGTTATTATTTGTGCAAGAAACCCAGAAGTCACCTCCAAAGGTGAAATAATCTGTATTTCTTGAAGATGGAAATAGGCATTCTGTGACTGACAAACAGCTGAGTTTTCTACAAACACAGAAAAGGCTCCCTCTGCCCTTTGTTTTACAGCTCAGTTTGTCTAAGCATGAAAATACCTCCTACCTCTTTTTCCAGTTCCTGAGATGTGTTATCCTTCCCAGAAGCTGGGCTGGTGTTTGTATAAAGCCACTTATGTACGCTGATCTTGCCTAGTGAAATATGGCAGTGGCTGAGATAGCACAGGCCTTGTTAATACTTAACACTGAGTAAACATGGCAGGTCGTATCCATTGTTATTACTTATGTCCCCATGTAGTGCAGCAACTTTAGCTGACAAAGGTCAGGTGAAGAACAGGTCTGCTGTCTGCGAGAGGGAAATCTTTTGCTGTAAAATACATGGAAACACTAGATTCCCATACCCTTGAAGGCTGGCTTTGTCTAAGCAGATCATGTAGCCTAATGGAGAGGCTATATGTACTAATTCCCAGCTAAATTGAGAACCACCCTACTGAAAGGTTCTCAATGCTACAACTTACTATATTGAGTTTTTCTGTGAAGTTGCACCTACCTGACTGGTGCTGCGGTTTGTTTGGGGTTCCAGCAACCAGAGGTATTTGGAAGGGGGAGAAAAGATAAAGGAATGGCCTGGTTTGATTTGGTTGGAGTGTTGCCTGTTTTATTTTTACAGGGCAGTTGCTTCTTTCTGGGCCATCTACTTCCCAATGCATGGTAATGTTTCCCTTTGTTTTGTTACCTCTTGGATAAGGCTGCTGCACTTTGACATCACTTGCCTCCTAGAAATGTCAGCTCCGCGTTGTCACACTCATGCAGTTTGTGACAGCTGTTTGGAAGAGAACTCTGCAGAATAAATTATAACAGCCACGAAAACTTAGAGTATCTGTAGTGAAGCACCTTGAATTGTTTGTTGTATTAATTTTGGTTCAGCATATTGAAGAACATACCTCTCCAAAGCTGTATGTATCTTGGCTTTCCATTAGAAATCCAGTCTTGCTCAAAAGAACGCGTTAAAAATACAAACAGATCAGCAGTTGTTCCCTCTACCATGCCTAACTAGCAAGCCCAAGAGAAACCAAGCACCTACCCTGCAAATGGTGGTTCTGTACTGTGCTTTTTAGTAAATCTTGGCTATGGGGAAGACCAGTGAGAGGAAGACAAATGAGTCTTATAAGCAAGGCCCCTTATAGAAAATGCTCCTCTATGTAAACCTCTATGTAAACCTTCTTACTGTAGAAGTATGATGTGTGCAGAAGTATGATGTCTTTGTAAGGGTGGATCTCAAACCAGTTGGGATTTATAAATTAGAAAGGTCTGGTGACCTGAGGTCTGCTGTCAGGACCRTGGATGAGAAGTACTGCGGAGACTTTCTCTACTTGTATATCCTTTCTGAGCTGCAACACTTCACAGCGTTTGCAGTCCTGCAGGCGATGTAGGATGCATCAGCTTGCTGAGTGAGTTTCATTAATCTCAGAGTGGCCTGGAGATGGATTGTATTGATGATGCTGTATCCAAATGAAAGCTGTATAGCCACCAGTCACAAGTAGGAAAGTGCCCTGTCGCTTATGTGGCAAAATAAGCCTCCAAAACAACTCAGATCCTCGCTAGATTTTCCAGTTGTGGACTTCACTAACAAATGAAGTGATGAGCGGTCTCCAGCTGGTCAGCTAACACAGCCTGCCCAGAACCATTCCTGCCTCTGCCTAGTGCACGCTGGGTATCAGCTGCTTCACTGTCACCAGGACTTCAGTTTTGCCCAGTGCTAAAATGCTGCCATATGCTGTCAACAGCTGAAACTTGCTCCCCTGGTGATTACGTACCAGATGTGGAAAAATTCTTTGTGTAGGTATTTAGGACCTACTTTTGCACACCTTCTGCTTTTTTTTCCAGCTTGTAGGCCCATCGAGTAAGAGGCATTGTATCCACTAGGGTACCTGGCAGTAAGTGTGTGCAGAGTCCAGCCTCAGTCTAGCAGCACTCTAGGATCCTTTGAGATAAAGGATGGTTATTGATGACACAGGATGATTGTTATAAATGATCTGTTTGAGTTCTGCATAAATACAGCTAAAACAACATTGTGATCAAGAAGTGATCTGGGCTGGCTTGCAGGTTTTCAGAAAGCTGTTTGCTGTATGCTTTGGCATCGTTTAAAAAGTGTGCTCTAGCTCATGGTTATAAACATAATTTTTAAAATGTGAATGGAATCTAAATTGGCGCAGTGCAACTTGTCAAAATCTGCACCCAGTCTGCAACAGGAGCTCTGGGAGAGATGTGAACTTCCTTTGTTCTTTGCAGTGGTGGTGTTAGCTCTGAAGTTTATGATAATGTACTTGCCAGCATTGTTAATTATTCCACTGGAAGGAAGGCGATGGAGAGTCTGCACAATTTGCTATCAGTGAGGGTCTTGTTTCAGCATTCCGGTTTGGCATCTCAAATAGGTGGTGTCTGGGAGAGTCCTGCTGTCACTGGCTCAATCCCTGATTTGTATCCTTCTCATTCCTCTTTGAAACAAACAGGATTCTTTTGGAAACCTGGATTAGCAGGCTCTCGAAGCTTATGATGTTAAAGAAATGTGTGGAGTTTTTCTTTTCTTTTTTTTTTTTTTTTTCCCCAGTGGATTCTCACAATTGTGGAGCTCATTAACCTGAATGGCTCAATTAGCCAAATGCTAACCTGCTGCCATCTCTGCTGCTACTGTCACTGTTGCCACCTCAGACATTTTGTGTTTCATGCATAAGCTTTACATGTGCCACTTCTTTTATCTCTGGGGGAAAAAGATCAGGCTTATACATAAAAATACATATATATCCTTGCAGTAGTAACCGAGATATTGCTATAATACAAACTGTCAATAGCTTGAACAATGATATGTTCCCAAAGTATTTGGTGTAACAAACTTTCACTGTATGGGGGAGGGATATTGTTATTAGGAGAATGAAATTCATGAGCTTCTCTTTGTCCTGCTGTTAATGAATATTTAAAATTTATTTGAATATTTTAAAGCACATTCTGAGGTGTCTGTATAGAGGTCTGGATTAAAACTGTTTGGTTTTACTCATTTTCTCTCTCTCTCATGTGTTCCCATTCAGATCCACAGCTGAGATGTTGCATCTCATTTGCATTATGGTGCCCTGCTCAGGACAGTGTAGTTGCATCTTGGTTCAGAAGGATGGACAGTAATAAAGAAAAACCCTGAGCTTGGTCATATCAAATGACTGTGCAGACTGATTGGGAGCATTACATTTCTGTGGGGTCTGATCAAAACAGGGCTTTGTTTTTATCTGATTTCACAACATGCTTTTTCTTATAAAGGTCTTTCTTTTTTGTTTTTTGTTTTTTTGTTAGTTTGTTTTTACTCATCCAGTGAAACTGTAAAATGAGCATATTCAGACAAACTAATTTGTGTTTCAGCTTTCAGAAGACATGCTGTATAATTTGGGTGCTTGTGATTTCTCTGTAACTGACCAACAAAGCAGAATGCCTATGGTTTGTTTGGATTAGCTTTTCCTCTCCTTTTCTTAGAAGAATAAATAAAGTTATCCCCTTTCTGTACCTCAGGAGTGTTCTGTTGCCAATCTGTTTTCCAAGGGTTCCAGGATTTCTGTCAATGTAAGCTTTTGTTTTAGAAAGTAAAGTAAAAATGGGAAGGAAAGCTTATATTCCTTTGGTTATGAAAATAAGAATCCAAACGTCAGTTGCTACACTGATTAATTTTCCTAAATATTCAGCATGTGCCTTCATGAGTAGTAGAGGTCACACAGTATACAACACCATTCTGTATAAAATTAAGCTCTCAAGGACAGAGAGATGGCTTACCCTATAAGTAATTGCTTGTTTACATTCATCAGCCTCTAAAAATGGGGGTGGTGGATGAGTTTCTGCTTAGGCTTCCTTCTGCTTTGTTGAAGCTTTACCAATTTTTCTGAAGCCTGCCTATGCTCCCATGGTTTCCTGTGGGGGAAGATCAGACATGTAGGAAATTTGAGGTGGACACCAAGCTTACCCTCATTTTTTCAAGTAGGCAAAGCTGAGGATCAAAGAGGTTTACCCAAGGGGGTACYGTGAGCTCATATGAGGAATGTCAGAACTAAGGCCATTTTAATCTAGGAAATTTTACTGACAGAGAACAATAAATTAAAGAAGAAAGGAAAGAAGTGATACACTCTGTACATGATAGACCAAACTTTTGCCAGGTGGAAGGCCAAGGGGAGAAAGCCCTGGCTTTCCATTGCCCTGCAGTGTGAGGAAAACAGAGATGGTCTAGCACAAATAAATTCTTGGTGACCACACTTGGTGATCAGCCTTCCATCCTCTGCATAGGCCAGCAAGCTGTGCCAAGTAGCCCAGGGAGCTTGAAAGGGAAAGCGAAGCGGCTTGCTCCTTGCCTGCAAAGCCTGGGCCCTGCTTGCTGTGGCTGAGCCAGCAGCTGCGTGGGCCACGCAGCCAGGCACTTCTAGCTCAGAGCAAGAATCCAGAGGATGCAGCATCTATCTTGATACCAGCTGAGTATGTAGGGAAAACCCCATGGCTGGAAAGGTTTGCGTGTGTTAAACCTACTGCAGTATCTGCCATAGAAATGAACATGTGCAGCCAGCCAAAAGTGTTAGACGGTACCAGCCAAGGATGGAAGGAGCTTGACCCTGCAGGTCAAAGCTAAGTAGTGAGGGAAAGGCGGGGCTAGGTTTGGTGTCCTGTGAATTTCCTAGGTTTTTAGTGTCTGTACTGGTCTCAGTTGTAAGAAATAGTTTTGAGTTCCCTCCCTCTCTCTTGATCATACTGTCTTTATATGTGTGCGGCTAGTAAGCAGACTGGGGAACAGCAGCACAGTAGGGGCTAAGGTTTTCAGTTTGTTCCTCACCCTAGCCATGCACCTTTGCAGTACAGTACCTGTGGAACAGCCTGCCGGGTGTTATCTCCATTTGTTCTTTTTTACGAGGCATGTCATTTAAATTTGCCTCCATCCCACACAAACCTGGTCCTAGTATTATCTCACTGCATTATTATTGAAAATTATTTGCATTAGCAATGCTTTATCTTAAACATAGGATAAAAAAAGACTTTTATGATCTGTCAAAGTATGGCACTTCATGYCAGTCTTTCTTGCCTACTTCTTTTATAGGGAATCTCTTACTTGGGTTCTTTATCACACATGTAAAGGGCAGCATCAGCGGGATGGACTCCAGTGTGTTTAACAGTAATTCAGGCCTTTGTGTAAGCTGATGCAGTCACAGCAGCAAATCAGGATGGAGTGAGACCTTGTTTCTGATTTTACTTGGTCCTGTGTTTTGGTTTTCAGTCACAAGTAATACATTTTGAGGGGCAGGAATGAATTTAACAGTTTAATTACAGGGAAGGCTATTAATGTCACACTGCCTTACCCTCCCCTTAAGTCTGCTCATAGCCAATATAGGTGTAGGACTCTCTTATTTATTTGTYCCCATCCACATAAGTGAGAGAAATGAGATGAGGACTTCTTGCTATGTACTTATCTTGAGTTTGCTGGCTTGGAGTCCAGAGGACGTGCCCGTCTGAAACACTCATAGTGCGTCGCATGTGCCAAGAGACTGGATGGATAGACTGGGCAGCTGTTGAGCGCAGCACTGCTTGCTCTGCGCTGGGTGTAGTTCCCATTATCTGCCAAAAGCGCTCTGAAAGGCCATCAGTTACCAGCCCAGATGGGAGGAACTGCTCAGAGCAGATAGTCCTCTTTCCCTGTGGGGCAGCGCAGGCCTCCATGAAGACTGCTGTTAGCTGAAACCTTAAGCAGAACATTGTCCGTGGGCTCTTTTGCGTGGATTCCTGCCCCGCACCACTTCTGCCCTTTCCGTGAGGTGCTGCTTCCAAAACGGCCTGGGGGTCAGAGCCCGAGCTTGGCCCCGTTCAGTC
The DNA here is from genome assembly GCF_003343035.1 of Apteryx rowi. Taxonomy (NCBI): domain Eukaryota; kingdom Metazoa; phylum Chordata; class Aves; order Apterygiformes; family Apterygidae; genus Apteryx; species Apteryx rowi. Next base: position 211,687 of record NW_020450407.1, on the reverse strand, counting down.
GCAGGTGCCCCCAGCAGTGGGCGCAGCTCTGGCTTTGCTCTCTGGTTTCCAGTGAAGAGAGCAGGTGGTGCTCATCACCCATAGGATCCACACTGGAGTCAGTCAAGCATATTTCATTTCTGTGTGTTTGCCAGTGCACCTCTGCTCAGTCACATCCCACCTCTTCTTGCACTTTCTGTCTCACCCCATCCTGCTAGTTATTTATCTAGTCAATTTAAAATTGAGTAAGGAAGATGTCATACCTTGTATTTTCTAAACAAAGGAGGAGGGAGGTGTGTATAGCAGAGCTCTGAACATTACATATCCAGAATAATAAAGACAGACAAATGTCTACCTCTCCCCTCAAACTTTGGATTATAATTGAACTAAAGAAAATGAGCCAGTCCTTGTGTGGTGGACAGCTCTGTTTTGTTGCACGTCTGTGCACAGAAACCTTGTAGCTAAGAGTGTGCCAGGCTTTATTTGCTGGTTGGCTGGATATTTATGTCGGGTTGCCAGGCAAATTGATATACTGCTATGCTGTAGGCAAGGTCTTAGAGGTGAGGGAGATGGGTAAACATCTTTAAAAGATCTAAAGGTGTAGGAAGATATTTGGAGAAAAAAACTGAGGAGCTGGATTTGGAAGTTGTAAAAGTTGCATCTATTTTTGTCATCTGATGCTGCACACTCAAAAACCTGCGATAATTTCAGTTAAATTCTCTGTTCTTCCAGTGCAAACCACAAAAAGTAAATAGACAATAAAACTATCTCCACTCCATGCAACGGTTCCCTCTCTCACCCTCAGCTGGCTTCTTTTTGCAGCCTGCAACACTCAGGTTCATCAGGTTCAGACCTGTAGTTTGTGATACAGGAAGATCTTCAAATTCAAGTTCGAATGTATGGGAAAAGCAGGAGACTCCCTCCGTGTTTTTAAGTCCATGCTGTGATTTACTGGAAGAGAGTGTGTGCAAGCCAAAGTAGTAACATTCTTAAACAAAAGTTAAATCAGGAAGCAGAAAACAGAGGTCAATATCCATCTTTTATATATGTAGTTACCAAATAGCATCTCCTTTGTCAGCAGCAAATGTGACAACCACAAAATAAAGATGTTCCTAGCTTTTAGTTACTGTGTATTCCAGGGCATTCTGTTCTTGTATACACATTCAGAAACAGCTGAAATGATTATAAATGTGTTTAAGGAAGCAGTAGCTTTTTTATGTAGCAAATGTAACTGCTAGATAAACTTGAGGGTTGCAAAATGGCATGCTGAGGTTTAGCACTTCACTGGACAAGCTGTGCGAATTTTTGAGACAACCAGCATATGGGAGATAGTCAGCAAACTACTATCAAACACACTTGTGACTTACAAGAGTTCAGAGTTTTGAAAGAGAAATTATTGTAGGCAATCACAGCCTTAGCGCACTGGGAAAAATATGATTTTCAGTTATTGCTCTTTCCTTCTTTCTCAGACTTGGTTGGAAATCAGCTTGTTTTCRTTCTCTTTTGGTTGAAAATACAGATTTATCATTTCTTAAGCTATTACTAATTTTATTTCTCTTTGGAGAAAGGTAATATGAGTTTATTTGAAAAGTGGGCCATGTGCCTTTCATGTTTCTCTAAGTATGTGGGAAACAAGCTTTACATTTTGTTAAAAGTTGTGGAATGTGAGAAACTTGGATCTACAAGGCTACTGAACAGATCCTTGCAGGCAGCTAGAGTAGGTATAGAGAGTTAGTTCGTTGTCAGCAGAAATAAAGATGACAACTTTCTTATGTGGGAAGATTAGAAGGGCAGTAGGTTTTACTGAAACAAATTCTGGGAATAGCCAGCCCAGGACAGAGGTAGTTCCCAGTTTATTTATGGAAGCTCATAATGAAATGGTAGATAACAAGCTAGCATGATGTACAGTCTGGAGGGATGAACCTGTACTTGAGCCTTGACAACACTACTGTTAAAAATATTTACTGGTACAATTTAAGTAGAGAGAAGCAATGCTTTATTTATGTCAATTGGCTCTCACTATAATATAAAAACAAGTAATTTAAATAGTAAAGTTTCCAGTAACATCATGCACATTAATACTCAACATAGTGCACACCCAGACTGTGCCTAAGATCTCTTCCTTTGCTTTGACTGAGAGGCTGGGTAGATGTAGCCCCTGCACGGCCAGTACATTTCCTTTTCTTACAACCCCAGGAAGTAATCACAGGGAACCCCCTGAATATCTGGAGAGGATGTCACTGCTTATATTCATCAACAAACTGAGTAGGATTATTCCGTAACTGGACAAGATGCTTTCTGTTACTTTCATCCTTAGACATGTGTAAATACCCAGATGTATTTCTGAGACGGAGCAGGTTTCCTGGGGCAGTAATTGGACTGCAATTAGCTGAATAACTGCTACATTTCTTCATATGAAAGGTGAGGTTTGTAYTTCCCAGCATGAAATACAGTGTGCACAACATCTTGGACTCAGACTCTTGTAATTGGAGCATCCATTGAGACCTGAAGTCCTGATGCAATTTTTACGCAAGTGTTGTTCAGCTCAAAATCCCATTGATTCAGTAATGGTGCTGCAAGTTAAATGGCAAAACTTGCCATTAAAGGCCTTTTTTTTTTTTCTTCCCCCCCACCCCCGTTAAAGATAGTGGTAAGATTCCTGACTGAGAACAGAATTTCTTTCATTTTAAGCTGATAATAAAATAAAAAAAGTATTTTTCATTGGAGAAAACATACATATTAGAAAGTATTGAGGATTATTAGAAGCAACTGATATTCTTTCTTTCCTTTTCTCATGCTTCACCACTACTAAGGGCTAAAAAAAGTATTCTGCTTTACTGACACAGCTTCAGATCCTGTGGTTCTGCTTTTGCAAGGGGACTTGTTTTGTAGCTGCTTGGCATAGGGCTGCATTAGTTAATCTCAGATAAGCTTGCTTCAGTCAGAGCCCAGAACAGAGTAAAAAGCAAGCAGATTGTCAGTGCATGCTGAGATCCAGAACTGGAGAAATCAAGAGGTTCCCCATTCCCCAGATCCAGGTGAAAGCATGGTCAGAGACCAAGCAAAGGAGCAAGACAAGATATTATTTGATGGTATGCACAAGTGTCAGGAAGCCYGGGAGTCCATATGGTGAGATAGGGCTGGGGCAAGCGGTAGGGAGGGCAGCCAGACGCATGTGGGCTAGGAACTGAGCAGCAGGGTCTGGGAGGAGAGCTGGGCTTGGGCCAAACCCCTGTGGCACCTGCGCAGCCCTGAGCTCAAGGGTGCCTTCCCTTGGCTGCCCAGCTGAGCTGAGCACTGAGGCGCAGTGGCTGGGAAGAGGGTTCCTAGACAAGATAGCCAGGAGCAAGTYGGTGGTCTGAGTGGAGCCTGATGGAAGCTAAAAGACTGAAAGTAAGGTTTGCTTGATAAAACCTCCATTTTGAAACAACCATGTGAGTGACAAAACTCAGTGTATTCCATAGCCTACATTCTATATGTTAGAAGCAGAGTTTGGGATTTTACCCTAAAATGATCTGAGCAATTTTTTTTTGAAGTGCTTTTTCAGGAAGAGGTATTAGAAGACAAGAACTGACAGCTTAAATTTTAGGATATGAATCAGTGGCTTTCCATGTAGTTTCCCAACAATAGTAGCCCAATAACATACCAGGTCCAATTTCTAAGCTGCTGCCTCAGTTTAACAAGGTGAGATCAGTGCTCTTCCACCCTGCCACCTCCCAGATCAGCAAAGGATTTTTTTAAAACTGTAACTACCTACTTGGTATTGAACTGCTGGGCTTCTTAGAGGCTGTTCTTCTTGTCACAGTCCTGCTTAATTTCTTGGCATTAGTACAAATCTAGCCAAGCTTGCAACTCAGTGTGACTGTGGTTACCTCAGTGTGGTCTACAGCTTTTGCTGTCTATCTCTCTAAGTGTGAGCTTAGCAATCATCAAGAACAAAACCGTCATAGGAGAGTGTACTGCAAAAAAGCTGTCAGATCAAAGTGTCTTGGAGTTTCAGCGGGGTGGTTGGGGTAGGGTGACTGTGCATCTTAAGGGAAAAAGAACAAGGTGAACTGATGACCCATGAATTATTTTGGAGGGGGGGAAGATGAAATCTTTCTGGATTTTTTTTTTTTTTTCTCCTCCAAATTAGTAAGGCACGTTGCCAGGCTGCAGCCCTTTGTTTCTCCCTACACATGCAAAGAAATTTGTAGTAATTTCCCTGAMACGCCGAATCCTCTTCTGAAAGCACTGTTCTTGAGGAAGGGCCCTGGTACTGATTTAATTAGAATTGGGATTGGAGTGAATTCCACTGCAGTCCAAGTGAAGAGCAGTTCCATAATGTGTGGAGGAGGAAACCTAGCAGGGAGCTTCCAAAAACAAATAACCCCGCAGCAACGATCTCTGTAATGGACCCCATTTTGAGTTCCCTCGTCTGGTCCCTTCTGGCACAGCTTTCCAAGGGATGGGGAAGGAATGATCTTCCCACCACAGTCCTGAAAGGATTGCCAGGCAGTTGTATGAAGTTACTGAAACTCCTTTTTAGAAGCAACTTGTTATTTACAAAAATGTAATAAATTCATGTGGCTCACATGTAATTTTGCAGCTCAAGTACCTAGAGGTGTAGTTCTGTGTTCAGAGGTCAATGCAGAACAAGCTGGGAATATCTTGAGGGTAAAACCACCTTTTAGGCAGGTATATTTGGGTAGTTATGTAAAAGGCCCTGGTTAAACCTGGAGTTCAACTTGTACTTTGCATATGTTTTTAACAATTGTTGAAGGTTAGGTGTGAACTCAATCCCTCCCTAACATTAAAGGAAGGCAAATCTACTGCATTTTGAATTTTTCTCTGTCCCAGGACTTCTCTAAGTGTTGTTCTCATCCACATCCATTCTGGTGTCAGTCGGCACTTTGTCATTTATTCTGGCAGCTGTCTTAAGAGTAAAGCTCAGAAAGAACCTCTTGTCTGGAGTGACTTGCCAGTCAACAGATGCCAGCCTGTTCCTTGGGGTATCTGGCTCAATTTGGGTAAAGTTCTTGCAGGATGGAAAAATGATTTTAAGATGAAATTTTGCTAGTTAATTCCTTAAATTAAGTTCTGTTATGGAAAATGGATGAAAAAAATCAACAACTCTCAGCAGTTTTTGTCACCTCTGGCTCACAGAGAGGGACCTTGTAGTTGCTCTTTGTTCTTTTTGGTTTGAGCAGGTTGTGAGGGAGTTGGACAACATTTGGAAGTAGGTGCTGGGGTAACTGGGTAGCAGAGAATGATCCTTTGGGTTTTACATAGCAATTAGCACATAGTAGATATGTGTATGACAGGAACACTGTCTGTGCTTTGCACTTCCATTTCAAGCATAAGGCATGTTTAATAGCAACGCATTGCCACCCAAAGAAACTGGTGTGATAGATCTGTCTGATTTGCCTTGGTTATTGTTGATAATTGAATTTTGTCAGAGCAATACTGCATCTCTACTGCAAAGTTAAGCAATACCTTCTGTTTTAAACCCGTGACACCAGCATACGTGTCTCAGTCTTCATTGTTCCCTTGCGAGTACGGGGTGTTCTTTGTCTGCAGTTGCTTGCTTGTCTCACAGGCCTACTATTTTCATTCACTTTCTAATTTCTTTCTTTCTTCTGTCTGTCTCCCTCTGAATCTGTTAGGTGATGCATATGTGCAGAAGGGGTTGTTTCTAATGAGCTCCTAAGCAGAGAGAAGGCAAGACAGATCACTTTTAAAATTGAAAGAGAAAGGTGGGGGTGGGAGTTTATGCTGAGGGGCACTGTATTTTTTAATAGATTCTTATTTAATTAAGAACACTTCTGGAGGGATGAGGGATGATGGTGTCTTTAGTAACATATTAGAGAACAGCGGAATAGTTGTGTTTAGATATTTTTCCCAAAGCATTCTGGGTTTTCTGTCTTTGAGAACTGCCTTTGTGCTTTTACTTTACGTGCTATGGTTAATAAAGAAAAGAACACAACCATAAACCCATTGTGAAGTACCTGTGTTGTCTGAAATGCATTGAAATAAGCTCTTTTTGATGYACATGTGAAGTCTGATTCCTGTCTCAATAGGCACTAAAAATGGGGAGGAGGTTCCAGGCTTGTACTGACCTTGATTGGATCAGATTGAGTCAGTTTAATAAAAAAAATTTTTTTTTATTAAAAATTCACAAACAGAAAAGAAATATCACTTGAAATTAATACGGATTGCCATTATAATAGATGTAACTGAAATACCAGTTTGACATAATTATTTAAATACAGGTTAGGATTTAAGAAAGAAAGAAACTGATCAAACCTAGGAGGAAACCCTGATCCCATCAAAGTTAGTTGTGGGACTGAGTGTCTAGTGTGACTTTTGCAGCATGGGTAGTTAAAAGAGGTCTTCTTGTGTACTGTCTAGAAGCACATAAGATGCAATGAGATTTCACTTTTCCCATCTAGAAAATGGTTAAATAGTGCTTGCAAATTCGGGCACATTGCATAGCTTTATTAGTGGAGGCAAGATTGTTACAAAGAGCAAAATATCAGCAAATGCCTGAAGAGGAATTGGATAAATTTCCAAAAGAAACAGCCAAACACTCAGAACAGTCTTGTTGTGTGCCATGGGTGTGCTGTATAACAAGATGGACCAAGCAGGCTGTTTTTATATTATCTTAAATTTTGTACACACAATTCTGAATGCCTCCTGGTGCAAACTTGGGGATGGTTAAGAGGTAGAGGGTGCGTGATCAGATGATTTGCATTCTGCCATCTTGACTTTTGGTTCATGTCATCTTCTCTATCCAAAATATCCCATTCCCAAGCATTTTCCAGTCCATGTGATGGCAGAATGACTCCTCCAGACTTTGCAAGTGCAGCCAGAGGTGTCAGGTAGGAGCTTATTCCTTTCCCAGAGAGCTTCAGGCAGGGGGATATTGGCCAGCTGGTGGTACCTTGCTGAGCCTGGCCCTGCTCAGATGCAGAGCTGGCAAGGGCTGAGCACTGAAGTTTGAGGTTGAGAGTTTCTGTGGCACTACATCACTTTGGAAGTTAGGCACGCTGGTTAGACCTACTTTTGTTTATATCTGCCCTAGGTCTTCGCTATCAATTTCGCTAACTTCACTGTCTTGTTTTCCCTTCTTAAAAATAAAAACAAAGTCTTCCTGCTCTGTCACTACTGTGCTAAATGTCRGTGTAAACCAAAAAAGAGACCATTTGAGAGCAGCAGCAAGAACGCCTATCACAAAGTGCCATCCAATGCCTTGCAGCCATACTGACACAAAACAGGCCACTTAAGTGTGATGACGTCTCAGAGCAGGCTGGTTAAGCAGATGCAGTTCATCTAAAATATACRGGAGTTCCTCATAATCATTTTAGAAAAACAGGAGTTTGTTTATTTTTGAAGCAATGTTATTAGCTAAAGGTCCCATTGTATCCTAGCAATTTAGCTGTGTCAAAAATATGATTAAGCTGCACCTTTGGGACTCAAGTAAAACTGCCAGATCACATTAGTAATATAATTTGTGTTTGTACAGCAGCCATTGCTAGTTTTTTCTGGTTAAGGGTCTGTTGCAGATTCAGTTTTGATTTCTCACTCCTTTTCATTGGAGGGACATAAGGGATAATAAATTGGCAGTTAAAATTCATATTAGTTGGAGGTTAGGGATTAAGAAGGAATTGTGACTAACTGCATTGAAATTTAGGCTACCTATGTCTGATGGCAAACCTGAGTTGGGGCTAGATGTCTTCTGATTTCCTATGGGCTTGATACAAGGCTTCTGTTTGCACAGGTTTGGTTGTGCGTGTAACTGAACTGGTGTATATAGTGGCTGCACTCCATATCAACCCCATGCATGAAAAGCTGTCCTTCAGAGATGTGGCCTCCACTCTCTGTGTTCATGTGTGGTTCAAGGGAAGATTTTTCGGAAGCACATAGGGTTGAGGGGGACCTTGTTTCCTCTATTTTTTTCAGTGTAAGTAACATCCTGACCACTGTGTATTCCTTGATCTCCCAAAAGGATCCTGGTTCTGTCTGGGACCAAAATGTTCTGTCTAGTATTTAAGGAGCTTCTTCCTTTCAATTATGTTTGTTTAAAAAAAAACTTGCTTCTTTGAAATAAATTAGTCCAGATCCATTGAGCACAGCAGAGGGTGGATGCAAGTATGAGAGTGGTCCGTTCAGATCCTTCTTCTAAAACGAGTAATATTTCCTTCTTGGCCGTATCCCTTTAAGTCTCCCAGCCCTCATGCTTGCTGCATTACAGAGAAGCTGGTTTTATGATTTGTATTCTTGATTGTGAAGAATTGTGTGATTTTTATTTAGCAGTTTGAGAGATGCCATAAAGAAAAAATATTAGCAGGCAATACTTAGCCACATGTCTCGTTTCCTTCAGTCCCTCAAGTGCTAAATTCTGTTTTTAATTTCATTATTAAAATTCCAGGACCTTGTAAAGACCTGGCTGCAATCCCAAAATGGCCTCCTGAAAAATGCTTCAATTGCAGCCGTGCCAGGTAACCTGCTGCAGACAAAGGTCTCAAGGTATCACCGATAGCAAACTGTAATTGCTAATTTGCAAGGACAGCATCTAGCTTAGTATCTCTCTAACAGATTCCTTTGGAAACGTAGCCAGGTCAGGCGTATGTGTGCACTGCACGGTGCAGTGATGTGTAAGGTTGCCTGGGGCAGGATAAATCAGTTGGGGCAAACCTTTGTTTCCGGTGCCTGCCATAGCCCCACACAATACTGGCACTGGGCAGTGTGGACAAACTGCTAGATACCGATTAGTCCTTGTTTCACCAGTTTGGCCCTGGCAGTGAAAACCCACAAAGCTTGTGGCCTCAGCTAGCTGCAGACCTAAGTCGTCTGTGAGGGCTGGATGTTGCTGGTCCATCTCCATCTACAGTGCTCTGTATGGCTTATTTTAGAGACTGTGTCAGTCGTGAGGCAGCAGCCGCCTGCATTCCCTTAGCCAGGCCTGCTGCAACGAGGTGGACAAAATATCCAGTTAGACCTGTGACTTGGACAAAACTTCAGAGGAACTTAACTTGGATCTGGCAGAGGTTGGGCCTCTCTTGATAATAGCAATGCATGCACATATTGCTTGATGAACTGGCTATTTTATTCCCACACAACTTCAAGCAGCCCAGGACTGCCTGAGTGCATCCTTTGACTGCTGTGGGGCTCCCGAGTCTTGCAGCAGCTAGAGACTGGCCTGAGCGGGGCAATGTGTGGTTCAGGAATGCCAGCATTATCTAAAACACTCTTCTAAGCGCTCTTGGCCATATAAGAAAAGAAATAGCTTCTTAATAACTATTCAGGGTTTTGATTGCTTTGGCGTTTCTGCTTATTGGGAATGAGAGATGGCTGTGTATTCTGTGACTTCTCTTTAGGGTGCACATCACGCAAATAGCATACTCCTCCAGTTGAGCTGAACCCCAGTGAAGGGTGTAAATTTTAAATGCAGGAAGTTTCCATCTTCACTTCAGAAGTGCCACCCAGTTATGCCAAAACCACAGGTACATCACAAGCAACAGCTCACAAGTGTTCATGTGGCTAATTTCACTGTTTGTGCAAATATATGTATACTACAAATATACATACATACATACATATATATATATATGCTTCAGGATTCCTAGGTAGCAGGTGCAAACAGGGGAAGCAGAGCAGCTAATGAAGCTGTGAAACTTCACCACAGGCTGCGATAATGGCTGAAAGTCTAAATTGGATTAAAAGAGGAACTGGGCAATTTCTTGGAAGGGAGGACCATGTCAAGTTAGGATGATCTGGATGCATTTTTCAGACCTAAGACGGCCTGAACCACTGGCTGATACTGGGAAGCTGGGCAGGACATACAACGGGCAGGCATCCTCTACGTTTGCATCGTTTCTTGTAGTCTTTAAGCACCCGTTGTTGGGCGCTGTCAAAGAAAGGATACCAGGCTAAGTGGATCTGTGGTCTAATATAAGGTGGCAGTTCTTGTGAAAACCTAAGAAAAAGTATTCTGAATCATTTTGTTTGACTCAATTAAAAAAAGAGAGAGATGGGTGAGACTGTCTGGGGAGAACATACAGGCTAAATGTACTGCTGTCAGTCAGCGTGTGGTTCACGATGGCTCGGGTTTGATATGAGCATTGTATTTATCTTCACTGGAAAGGAAGTACTGGATAATTCTCAAGTGCCATAGCCACTTGATCTTCTCACTTGTGAAGATAAAATGTTGTATCAAATCTTAGCTACAGTGCAATGCGTGTGTGCATGCATGTGCGTACACACAGGGTTTGGTGGCTGGTAAGAGCTGTGCTGCTCATACTGATTTGTATAAACTCTGACCAAAGTGCCACCCTCCCTTTATGGCTCCACTAATCTTAAATAAATTGGCTTTTGTTTTTACTGGAAAGTGCTCATCTGGGCACTGCACCCAAGTACACCACACTGCCTAAGACTGTCTTTCTTGGCCACCGTGAGCTTCATACCGCCCAGCGGAAGGGCTGACCCTGAACCCTGAAGGTCCATCTGCCTCAGGGCTGGAGCGTCAGTGAGGGAACTGCTTTCTAGGGGAGGTTTCTATTGAGCTGTGCTACTTTTCTCAGCTACTCTAGTAGCCTGGATTGAGGGGTGCTATCTTATTTTCTGGAAGAGCCTTTTTGAAGTTACAGCACGCTGAAGTATACAGCGTGGTATGCAAAGATGCCATCATCTTTGCCTGGAAACGGTTAGCCCCTGCCACTCTCTTGGGCCCTGCTGGGAGCCCAGAGAGGATCGGTTGGTGTGAGCAGAGGTGCTGCTGTAAAGGCTTCCTGACGCCACTTCTCCGCAGTGGCACTGTGAGAGTTAACCGGCGCAGGCGCTGATGGGAGGAGGGGGTTGGCCTCAGGAAAGGCTGTGGGATGGGGCCTCCTCAAGGCAGTCACTGTCTTCTGGGGGAGAGAGGTAGAGGGGAGGGGAAAGGAGCCTGGCWTGTGCTGCTGGGCCCTCGCTGCCTCAGGGGCGCCCTGTGCCTCCTGGCGCTGCTGGGTGCCTCTGCCTCACTCTGCTCGTCCCTCTCTGCCACTACATCTTGTGCTGAGCCTTGCAAAATGAACACTTGCTTCCAGAGTCAGATTCAGATGCCAGCAAAAGCAGTCACTGCAAAATCCCCAAGCTGTTACGGGATTTTGGTTTAGGTTTAAATTAGCTTTAGTTTGTTTGTTTTATGTTTCAAAAAATTTCTAGACATGAGTACCTGCAGAATCTTAGGAGAAGAAGCAAGCCCAGACTTCAGATGTACTCAAGTCGTAGGACTGCTTCTCCAATACGTACTTCCCTTGGTGACCGGGAGAAATGAAAAGGCAAGAAGGGATTGGGTGCTGGTGGTAAAGTGAACGTACCCAAAGCCACTATGTAGAAACTATCAGTTGTAATTTTCAGATCCCTCAGACCATGTGAGTTATTTTTGACAGATTCTGCCGACCGCATCCTTTGGCATCTGAGAATGAAGGCAGTCTGGCAGTACCTTTCAAAAGAACATTTATTCTCATCAGCAAGATAAAACTGTCAAGGGAATCCAGAGACATCCATGGAAAAAAATAATAATTCATTATGCAAAATTAGTTTTCTAGTCTGAGATAAAGGTAAAAGAGGCACGTGTCTGAACACAGCACTGAGCCTTCAAGTGAAAGAGGTAAGGGAGAATTGGAATGACATGGTGAATTAAATATTCTGGAGAACTTAAATGATAGGAATTTTTTTCTGAAATGTTTGCTCAAAATACCGATTTATCAAGGATAATCTCTTTGTGGCTTTTCAAGCACTTAAGTATGCATCTTAGGTATCTGATGCCTAGTATCGTGGAGAAAATGCTGATGTTTCTGATATTGTATTTTAGATGGGTATATGGAGTAGACAGGAGAATGAGTAAACTGAGAGTGTTACAGGGAAGAATTAGTTTATTGCATTTTTTGAGACTTGAATTGCATAATGGAATGGAATAACAAGTTACTAGTAATTGACTCAAAGCAACCTTTAGATGGAGCAGGCAGTAAGAACAAGAAGAATTTAATGCAAGGCATTAGCAAGTTGCATTACAGTAGCAAGTTCTCTGGTGCGTTCTCAGAAGTTCGTGACCAGCAGACTTGCTGGGAAATCACTCCAACCTACAGAGAACAAACCTCACTGGTTTAATATCTGTTCACAAAAAGGATAAGATTCAGTGCCCCATTTTCTGCTTTGTAATGCACTTTAATTGAATATAGTTTTTTTTTTTCCTCTCTTGTTTGTGTGTGTTTGACAGTAAATGTTGGAATGAATTTCATGCTAGTAAAAAGCACCTGACTAACACTGTCGAAGCTGCCAAGCCTGTTAGTGCTTGTGAAAGTAAGTGCTTATAAGCCCTAGCCATGTATCAGGATCCACTATAAAAGGTGAAGGAATCCCCACCAGGGCAGCACAGATATATCAGAAAAAGATACCCTCGTGCCTGCAGTATTTGCAACTGAGGTATTCACTGAATATTGGTAATGAAGGTGCCTGTTTCTCTGTTCTCATCTTCCAGTGTTCCTCTGCTCTGCTGCACTCMAGGAATAAGCAGCAGGAGGGGAGAAGAAATCCCCAGAGGTAGGTAGGTCTTTCTCCTAAAACTGGCATTGTTTGAGGATAATTTAGTTAGACCTCTGGAAGTCATCCAGCCCAGCCCCTGCTCAAAGCAGCTACATCAGGTCACTGAGGGCTGTGTTAGTTGGGCTTTGATTATCTCGAAGGATGGAGAATCCACAACTTCTCTGGGCAGCATGCACCAGTGTTTGACTCCACTTACACTGAAAATCTAATATCTTCTTGTAAGTTCCTCTGTTGAAGCTTGTGTCCATTGCCCCTTGTTCTACCACTGTATGCTTCCACTAAGAGACTGGTGACATCCTCTCATTAGGTACTTGAAGATGGCAGGAAAACCTCCCCTTAGCCATCTCTTTTTAGGGCTGAACAAGCCCAGTTTTCTCAGCCATCACTGTGGGCAGTAATAGGGAGGGGAGGTAACAGTTCCCAAGCTGTAGGCACCTGTGTTGAACCTGATGCTACACAAGGTCATTTCATGCAAGCCAAGTTTTATTTGCCCTTAGCAGCCTTGCTTTATGTCATGAACTTGTCAGTTCTCATAAACACCCACCCAGTCTCCAATGAGTCTACACTTACTGGAAGATTTCTCCTAATCTTCACAGCTAGGAAGGTTTGGTGGCAATGCAGTAACTAGCAGGGGTACGTCTGGAGCTCAGAGCTGATATGGATTCCTGCTCAGGATATGAGAAGCTGTTGTCCTATTGGGGGTATTCTTGGGCCCTAGAACTGAGATTACAAAAACTTGTAGTTGTGAAGGGATCCCCATGACACTTTTTGCAGGACTGAGGGAAAGAAGGGATCGGCCATCATTGCTGGCCTACTTAGTGCTTTTTCAGTAATGAATAGTTACTAAGCAGGTCTCTTAATAGAAACTTCTTTCTTAACAGTTTAATGAATCCTCTCTGTGCGTTTTGGTGAGGTTTCTTCTTTCCATTCCGCACAGTGAGCATATTCTGGCTAAAAATCCAAACAGAGTCATTGCATCCTGCCTGACTTGCAAGCTTGCCTCTGCTGTTTGAGCAGACATGGTATACATCACTTCATGTCCTAGGCTGATGCATGCTGAAAAGGTAGCCCCAGAGTAGATGAGAAGTAATCCTGGCACATGGTTTGCAAAAATAACTTGGTGATACAGATGTGTAGTATGTTCATTTGTTGGTTTATTATTAATTCCTTGCATCCTGAGAAAGTGCTGCCAGGGAACATACATCTGCCATACATCATGCCAGGGAACATCTGCAGGACTAAGTATTACAAATTCTCTTTAGGCAGTTCTGTTTTGTAATTTCTTCAACATTTATTTTTCTTTTGGTGATTTGTGTAGTGTGCTTGTAAAGACATTTTTGAGTGTGTTCCAGGCTGCCAACTGATCCCTGTGGTCAGTCAAAGTGTTATTATGGGGCTGTCTGCCATACAGCAGAAGGAAGGGTGATTTCCAAGGGATGAAAAGCTGGTTTTAGATGCCCAGAATCCCAGGTCTGGGAGCTGAGAGTGAAGAACCAGCTAGGACATTAGGTCTGGTCTAACCTACTGTTTTTCTTGTCAATTAGAGAAGTGATTTCCTCTGTCAGTTGGATAAATCCTTTCTTCCCTCTTAAAATAAGAATGTATTCTCAGGCATGTAGAACACTGCCTTATATCACTGTGCAATTAATTTTTTTCCCATATAGGAACAGGGAATAAATAGTGTGTACAGGTAAAGCAATAGAATTTTTGTATACAAACAAGGCCTTAGTTATGGGGGAAAAAAGAGATTAAAAAAAGGAGTTACTTTGTGGTTTAGGATGCCTGAGACAGATTGAGAAATGTTTGCCCTTATCCTGCACTCACTGAAACCAGTGGCAAAATTCTTACTTTCCTGGTCATGATAGCTGGAAAGAGATCAGCATTTTGATCAGCATAATGATGAGGAAGCCAAATCACCCTGGTTTGTAGGTCTAGCCTGGGAAGTAATGTCAGACCAGGTAGGAGCTGACGGGCTGGTATACAGGCTACTGGAAGCCAGTCTATATGGGGGGAATACACTTTCCGTTTCCTGTAACAAGTCGCTCTTCAAGCAGCGGGGGTCGCCCCATGTGAACCTTTCACACTATGCTATAGCATCTGTAAATTGTATTGTCTTGTGGAAAAGACTGTGTTTACCCCTAAGTAAATATTTTTTATAATTAAAGGGGGGTTGTTAGAGAAGGAAAAAGCTATTTTTTCTTGTTGGCTTTGAGGATTTTGCTGGTACCAGCCTCTTTTCATTTTGCCCCTGGGTACCTTATGTGTTTTCAGAGTGTCAGGATTGCAGCCCTCAAGGTGCCAAATGCTAAGCGCATTTGATCAGTATCATTAGCAGCTCCAAGTAATTGATTATTGTCCATGGCTGGGTATTCCGAGCAAGCACACAACCAATGGCAGTCACTTAATCTGTCATGCCTGCATGTTCTTGTCCTCCCGAGATCCATCAGCTGTGTAGCATCTGACCCCATCAGGAAAATCATTGATGGCTGCCTCATATTTACAGCTTACAGTGCACCCATTATGTCTCCTGTATTAACCACCTGCACTGGCTGCTGTGTACATGGCAGAAGAATGTATATCCGGGATGGCAGAATGTGTTGATCTGTTTTAGCCTTCCTTTTCATGCGAGTCTAAGCTTGGCTTTTGGTGGGAAGAGGGGGTGGTCTTTAAAGGTACACTGTTCAACTGTTTTCCTGGTGTTAGTATTAATTGCAAGACTCAAAATAGGTTGATTAGAGTAAGACCTCACAGAGGTGTTTATAATTCAGATTTTAGCGATGTGACTAATGAATAACAACCACGGCTAATCAGTTCTCAAAACTGATGGTAATGAGCTGAAAAGGGGGAGGAAGCCAACCTATATCTCTGCTAATGCATTTTTTCAGCACTGCAGTGGAGGCTGGCAAGATCTCTTAACAAATGTTTGACTTGGATGGAGTTTTTGATTTTTACAGGAAAAAGCATTTTGTTAAAGCAGTGCTTAAAGATTAATTTTAAAGAACCAGTTGCCAATTACAGCCTTTAACGTTAGGATAGTGTTTAATTGTTGGAAGTRTTTGCAGACTTAAGGCATGTTATGGGATCTTTGAGCTTTTTATTTATAAATTGTTTTCTTCTGCATTCACAACAGGTACATAAATGACAGCAGTGCACACTGGTGTCCTCTTCACAGAACTGGCACCACAGGGGCATTGGCAGTGCTTTTTTTTTTTTTTTTTTTTTTTAATATGAAAGGATATAGTAGTTCTCTTGCTACATCCAGTTAGTCCTTTGCCCCTGTGCACCTACAGGTTTAACAGTGCACAGAACATGCTGTCCTGAATGGGAATGAACCTGAGATGTGTAACATGTTCCTGAACCGCAACCTCAATCAGGAATGATCTGCAGTGAAAGCAGGGTAGTGACAGCCTCGTAAGACTCCTCTGAAATCAGGGGCGGCCTTCTTCATGTCAAGTCTCTCTTTGTTTCTGCTCTGTGCCACAGCTGTGTAAGTAGAGATAGTATTTTCTACCTAGTCTTCAGATCAAGTATTATTTTTACTTTTTTTGACACCAAGGGGCATGTTTGTTATCAAATTGTGCTCTCTGCAGTTGAACAAATAATTCCACTGACACCGATGAGACTGCCTGTGGGAGGAAAAGGCAGGAAAAGAAACGGGCCCTGCTTGGCAAGGCACTTGTGCACATTTCAGTGAGCTCAGRGAGGCTCTGCTGGTGCCTATTGCCTAAAAAAAAGATTTCAGGAACCCAGTTTTGTTATCTGACAGGCAGCTGAGCTGCTGGTTTGTACATTTTGTCTTTAAATAATACCACAGAACACAACTCAGTGGGGGCATGATGATGAGGTTCCTCTTTCAGCAGTGAGCAGTGTGGTTTCTAAATAAAGCTAATGGTGGAAATTAGTTGTATTTAATACTTCAAGTACTGGGGCAAAGAGTACTCTAAGGCCAAGGTTATTCCAGTCAGTTATGTTCGGCATACGTCTTCAGTGAAGCCAAAGAGACGGTTCTGTGTATCTCTTGTCTCCTAGCTGAAAACTAACTTGGCTTGGGGGAGAGCAAGTTTTCAGTTGGGGGGCAGCTACGTGAACCTTACTCCTGACACAGGGAAAGGTACAGGAAAGAGCTGCTGGAAAGGGAGGGGAGAAGGCAGATCCGCCCCATGGGTGAGAGTGTGTGTAAAGCAGCCAAGTGACAACCCTCATGTGAGAAATGGGCCCAGTATGTTCATGTTTGGATATATGGGTGTTTATACCTGAGAGAGACAGAGCAGTCAGCTTAGAAAATTTTCCAGCAACAATTAAGTTTTCAGCTTCAGAAACATTTTTTATGAATTGTTTCTGTTCTCTGCAGAAAGTTGAGCCTTTTGTTGAAAAAACAATCCTAGGCAACTTTCGGTAAAGTCTCTTTGAAACATTTCACACACACAAACATACCTATATTATCGATCAGTATATAATGCAGGTGCACAGTATTTTTAAATCATGAGCAATTTTGTTCTCCCTTTGCAGAAGTCTACAGTTCTTCTATAGTCTTCTGAAATTAATAAAGATTATAGCTGATTTGAATGGCACTAACCACTGTAACAGGTTGTTTTTTTCCCAATTATTTATTTGCAGTTATTCATGACTGACATCTCTGTAGCGTTCTGTAGGATGGTTCATGGCATCTTATGGAAATTCGATCAGCATTATAGGACCTGAGTAATTTTTCTAGAGTTTTCCACTTTTTGTCATTATTAAAGTTTGCTAGGGTTCAAAGGCCCTAACCCTGCCTTACTGCACTGGTGCCAGTTAGAGCTTGCCCTGGGCTGCAGAGGCGTGCTGCATGGGGCTCCCGCCGTGCCCGTTTGTGGCAGCCGCGTAGCCACGGGTGCGTAGACCCGGCGGTGCTGGCTGCCTCACTGGCTGAAGCATTTCATGAGACACCGGCCCTTCACTTAAGAGGGTGTTGGGGTGCGTGTCCTGTAAGTCCACGTCAGTCCCTGGCTCAGTGCTGGCTGTGAAGAAACGCGTGTGGCCTTTGGGACCTGAGCGTGAGCATCAAGTCTGGTGGACTGTAGAGAAGGGAAGATGTTGTAGATGTTGGGAGATGGGGAAGAAGAGAGCCTTAAGCAGATTTTCTTCCTTTGCTCCAGCCTGTGGTGCTCTGAAGAAGAGCAGGCCTGTTGCTATTCTTTCAGTCTCTCTTTTAATTTATTTGCCGCCTGCCCTGACAGAAGGATCCTGCTAAACTATTAAAAATCATATATTTTATATCTCAGCTGGCCTACGTGAGAAAAGAGATCAGAGGGATGGGACAAACTAGTGCAGAGAGCACCTTTCAGCATACAGTTTTCTCATTTCTGCAGGTGGTGTGGATGTGCGAGAACCGTCGGGAAAGGCAGGAGCGCAGCTGGCGCTGCCTGTGGCCGGGTGAGGAAGGAGACGGGCTCGCAGAGCGTCAGGCACTTCTCTGTGCCACGAGCTCCTTGCTCGGCCCGCGCGGGCAGCTATCCCTGGCCGGGGGGAAGTTCCTGAGCCCCGGCATTAGGGGGTCAGTCCCGGCGGGCCCACAGGCAGCCTGCACGGCTACGTTGCTCCAAGCTGCTGCCTGGGCTCGCAGCCCTCTCCGGCCCCCTCCAGCTTTCCATGGCTCCTGCTGCCCCTGCGCCGCCTCCACCGCCTCTGTCTGGGGCTGCCTGCGCCGCCGAGGCTTGCCTTCAGCCTGCAGGCTTCGCCCGTGTCCCAGCACCTTCGTAGCTCTGGAAGCGTTTTTGTAGCTGTATTTCACTTTGGTTTTCCTTCCCATAAATAATGCTCGTTCAGTCTGGGCTTGTGACTGTTGTTTTATTTTCTAAAGTTGTCTGTTGTCAGGTGTCTGAGTCCATCAGATAAACCTGGGGTCTGTCCAAGAGAAAAAAGGCAGAGGAGATACAGCTTGAATCTGTTCAAAGTAGTTAAAATTGTGGGAAATTAAAGCAGTGCAAAGTTTTACATAGACTGTTTCGGCATGTAACTCAAATTAATACGCTCTATCAGCTTTTTACAATTTACTGCATGTGTTTGAATTCTAGCAATCACCACAGATATGTATTACATACGTATCAGCCCTGAGGTAAAATACATTATTAAGTATTAACAGATATTTATATCCATTTTTAAATCAAGAGAAAATGGGACAGGAAAGAGAAGGTAGATGTTTTTTAACATGTATGCCTACAGTGAAGTATAGAAATTCATATTTTAGCACCCAAGTAAATGGCTGGATGTTTGTATGATACATGTAAATAAGCAATAAAATGTGACATTACAGCCAGTTTATGTGCCTACAAATAGCTTTCAGCCTTGAGTCTAGTAACAAAATAGAGCTGCTTTTATCTCAAGCTTATCCAAGGCCAGCCTACCAAAGCCACGTTGGCAACGGAGTAGTGCCGTCAGCCTGTAACGTTTACTTGGCCTGCTAGTATTGTGTGAAAGGGGCTAAAATGTGTCTGTATTGGCACTAAAATGGGATAATCAATTGAATTAAAGTAGTTCACCGGAAACAGCATTTTTTCCTGGTCTGAACAGTCCCAGGAGAGTTTTTCTAAAGCTCAGTGCGTGACAGCAGGCTCTCGATACGAAGCAGCACAATATTCTGCCGTATGTGCGCTCCTTTCCCGAGCGCGCCAGGGGAGCCCGGCCGGCCGAGGGCCTGGCTGCGGGAGCGGGTGGCACGTGGGGGCTGCCCGGCGGCCGGGGCTGTCCTGCTGAGCGACGGGGCCGAGGGGGCGGCGGGTGCCCGGCGGCGCCCCGCGGTTCGTGGCTGGCTGGTGCCGGCCGTGCTCGTGCCGATCCGTCGTTTCAGCCGGGGCTGTCACGCTGTGCAAGGCTGTTAAACCAACAGAAACTGCCTTAGTGTAAATGCAGTAATGCCAGCCAGGAAGCCCTTTTCCTGGGTTTGCATTTTTCTTGGAGGAAATGCTACATAAGCTGTGCTTTTAAATTAGTCTTTGGCTGATGCCTCCGCTAGCTTTGCTGGCAGATGCTTTTGTGTGAGTGTGCAGATCTGGTTGTAGGGACTCTGCAGGCCATGTTAGGTGGTAGCTTCACAGTCTGCACTCTGTTTTTCCTTGCCACTAGTGATGGCGAGGCTATGTTTGTTTTGTGCTTAAATCCTCCTTATATTCCTTATTCTCTGAAGAAGCTGGATAAAACAATCTTTTGATGATAGTTAACCACTGAAGCAAATTTTTATTCTCTATAATTCTGTTTAGGTAGCAGGATAGGTACTCAGATAACAGATGAGTAGAAATACCTAAATTGAGCAGATGGATTTTATTTTTTTAAATGAAAAATTGCATTTCAGATTCTAAAAGCATTTAGGCCATTGGAATTAGACTACACCTGGGTTACAGTTGATATTAATGTATGTAACTGGGGGCAGGGGAAAGTCATGGGTCTCTGAAGCAGTAATTTACTATGCTTCAGTTCTGAGTTTTATCTGTATATAAACAGGAACGCACAGAAAGCTGAGGAACCTTTCAGAAATATTTTTGTTCTACAGCATGATGAGGAAAAAAATTCCATCATTAGGACAGATTTTACGGAAATGGCAAATTCATTCATGTAAATAGTGAGCTCATCTTTTAAAGTTCCTGTTGAACTATGGTGAATCCAATGAATTTCAAATGCACCCAGAAAAAAGAGAAGCAAGAACATAGTCTCTTGTTTCTCTTTAATAGTGGTTCCCTTTTTCTTTTTTCATTTTATTTCCGGCAGAAGAGCAGCTAGAATCAGAGTGAACTGTGAAATATGAGTGGGGCAACTGATATTATACCATTACATTCCCTTGGAATAAGCTTGCTTGAGTAGGAAACATCAGCATATTTAGCTGGGATTTACACCAGTACAGTTGAAACAAAAACTCTGATTTTCATTGTTAAGCAAAAAGGCAACTGTATATGAATATGAACAAATGCATTAAAATACATATTACATATTCCTGGCATTCAAACCACCAAAGCTACTATGGAAGATAATGCCAGCCCAGGAAGATTTATTTGTCAGCCTTTTAGTAGGACACTTACAATGAAAAATCTATTTATTTTGCTTGTCCATCAAAATATGACTTGCCTTGAGTGGATGAGTAAAATTTTGCAACTCTGCATTAAAGTAATGTAATTCCCTACGCAGCACCAGCGCCAGTCAGTTACCGTCTTAATGTAACTTGTGCTGGGGGAGGCGTCTTGTTTATGCTTTGGTTTATTGCTTTTAGCGGGTGTGAGTAGCAAAAAGACACCCGCAATATCATGATTTACACAGCATTGCTTATGTTAATCACATTACTTTGCCAGACATTTTTCACACATCTCTTCACCTCCCACCCTTTGAACTGCAGCTTTCTTTGCTGTGAGTCACCCTGGAGTCTGGCGTAACGAGCAGGTGTGGCCGGCAGCGCAGATGTGCGCCCAGAGCCCTCGCTGCAACTGCTCCCCCAGATCTAGAGGAGGAGAGGAAGGATGCTCAGCGTTTGCACGCGCGTGTGTGTGTGAGAGAGCATGCACGCACGATTTTCCAGAATGTAAATCCCCAAACCTTTCCTTGAGCACAATGAGCACGGTGAGCTGTGCTCCCTCCCAGCACAAAGGGGAGAAAACCAGAGTAACCGCAGCCACGCGGGGCCGGATGCTGTGGGGCTAGAGGAGCACAGCCGGCGCTTCGTGCTGCAGCCTGTGCCTGGAGTAACAAGCTCCTGCGCTGACGGTGTGTTCTTGGGTTTCAAAGAGCATTTGGGATGTGGCCTCACCCCTCCTTTTCCTCTGAAAACCTGCCCAAGTCCTTCTGGACTTCCCCTCGGATTATAGCGTTGCTCCTGCACGCTYCTGAGACGCCGTCAGCGCGCGTGTGTCCGGGCAACTTCTGAGTGCATGGCAAGGCAGAGGTGGCGCAAAGGGGCTCGTGCGAGACCAGGGGGCCTTCCTTGTACGCACTTTGGTGCTCAAAGCAGAGCGCCCAAGCCTGTTACCCTTCTCGCAGTGCTCATCACCTTTGCGCCCACGGGGAGGATAAGTTAGCTGCTTTACACAGAGATTTTCATTTTGGCTGCCATCTTTCTGGAATCCTTTATGAAATGGATGAGACCCTCCTGCACTGCTGTGCTCAATTCAGACCTGACAGTACTCAAGTCAGGCAGGGGGGACTGGTAAACTATGGCAATGAGTAATTGGGCAAAGGATATAAAGCATTCGTGATGGGAAAAGATCAGTAGCGTTAAAAGCAAACAAATGAGCAAGTATCATAGTGTTTTGGATTGCTTTGTGTTATGAGAAATTCTGTAGGCCAAGCAGCTCCATTTATACAGTCTGGTAACTGCACAAACCACGCGACTGTAATTTAAAAAACAATAACAAAAAAAGCCAGCAGAGGCTTCCTCTTGCGTCTCTGGAAAGAGGAATCAATCCTAAACTTTTGTTCCTTTGCTCCAACATGCAGGGCTTTGCAGTGCTGAGCTGCCCCGTCTGAATGCTAAGTTATAACATGTGTTTTATTCTTCATTTCTGTGTCTGGTATGATGCAATTTGTACCAGCAATGTCTGAATGCTTTGGTTTACTTCAAAAGGCTAGGAGAGTTAAGGATCTTTCATGAAATAAAAGAAAATCCCCCCAAAAGCCTAGTGCCATTTCTGAATTGTGTTCTCGGTTACATTAGCATATAGCTGGAGTTGATTCATTTGCATTAGTGAAAAAGTCGAAGTGAGAGCAGAATTAGACCTGCTTGAAAATCAAGCCAAAATCATATCCAATGCAGCTCAGTCTCGCCCTTGATTTGGCAGCCTGTGGCATTGCTTGTGAGCCCGGAGAGGTGGATGTTTCCGATTCACTCTGAGCAGCAGCTGCATGATGTATCGCACAAGAGAGCTGCTGCCTGCCGTGTGTTAGGGCCCTTGGAAATCCAGCCCCTCCCCCCCCCCCCAGCAGCGGCCAGAGCTGGGGCTCCGGCTTCTCTAAGGTGACTTGGGGGCTCTCCTGCCGCCCCACGGCGACATAGCTTTTGATGGTCAGAGATGTAGGTTTGTGTCTCATGGGGGGTGTCAAAAGCAGCCTGGGGCCTGGGCAGTTAACTCCCATGGGTTTCAGAAAGCGCTGGGTGCTCAGCTGCATCGGTGCTTTCGAAGTCCTGAAGGCTTGAGCAGGGAGGCGCCCAAGGAGGAACGTCTTCCCCTGCCTGGTTACCACAGGTAGCTTTTGGCTGAAGCAGGAGAACCCATACAAACCCATACAAAATCCATACAAACCGATAGCAAAACTATACATCTCTTGAGCCATGGCCATTAACTGTTTTTTTGCATCTTTCAGTGACATTTGTCTCAATAAGGCAATGAGCAATATTTTTAAACATGTTGCCCATTAAATGTATTTCCCGTGAAATGACTGGCTGTTCAGTTTCTTCTGTTTAAAATGAAAGAGAAGAAAAAGAGAGAGAGGAAGAAAAAGGGACCTTTCTGAAACCGTGTATTTTTTGACATACTTTTTATCATGTCAGTCCTGACCTCAGTTTTCTCCAAACTGTATAGTTTTAATCTTTTAAATCCCTCCTCAGATGGGAACTTTTCCATCGTCATAGTAAGTTTTGTTCTTCTGTATCCTTTTTGAAATGAAGTAAGGAGTACTTGAGCTTGAGTGTGCAGCAAAGACTTACATAAGGCTTAAAAATTTTTTTCTTTACCAATATTACTACATTTTCTCACTCCGTTGCCTTGTTTCTTTGCCATTTCTTTGCCATTTTGTACAGAGCAAATGTTTTCACTGAGCTGTCTACAGTGATGCCTAGGTATTTTCCAGAGCAGTTACAGGTAAGATAGCATCCATCAGTGTGTATGAGTAAACTACCGCTTTTTATGTGCATTACCTTGCATTTGTCTACACTGAATTTCAGCTGATCAGGGAGTATTTCCTCAACATCTTTGGAAATTATATAGTCATTGACTGAGAGGGGGAGGGAGGATAGAAATTAAATGGTCACAACATTTGCTGAATATTTACTAACAGAGAGGGAGGGCTCCTTTGAAATGAGACCAGTTTCTCATAATCTCATTTCTCTATGCTGTTTGCTCTCTCTTTTGTTTTCTCTCTCTCTCTCTTCTTATAAAGCTGCAGGATTAGGGAAGGCATGAATGAGATTTCCTTTAGTTCCCCTCGTTTTGGAAAGGCTGGGCAGTGGGATGTTTCAGTGTTGCAGGAATCCTGACCAGGGACTATGTCGGGACTTCCATTTGCTCAGGCAACGCGAACACGCATCTGTGCCTAGGCAGGGAAGTCAGAGAAACAGGCTGGCGGAAACAGACCTTAGGCCTGTAAGGTGATAATTCATTAGCAGGTTTTCCAGCTTGCAAGAAAGCTTGCAGCATTAGGAGGCTGCCTTGCGTTTCCGATGCTTATCATGGATTGGTTGCTCACCAAGACAAGAATTTGGGAAAATCTTTTCTTCCTTGAAAGAATAGCAGATAAAGATAATACACAAACTCTTGGTTCAAATGCAGGAGAAAGTATCATTCCCTTCTGCAGGCAGACACATGCTTGCATTATGCTGGAAGAGGCACTAATCTATCACTTGATAAAATGGTCATTGCTGGGGCACCAATCCATGGCAAAGCCTGTATTTGCTACCACTGTGGACTTTTTGAATCACATTAAATACAAGACAGGGGAAACTATGAGACCCAGTGATTTTGATTGCCTCCGGTTTTGAACACCCAGTTTTGAGAGCGTTAAAAGAACCTGATTTTTACGAAGTGAAAAGCACTACTCGGGAAGTTTAATTCCCTTGTGCAGGTCCTAACCAGAATTCAGTTCTCTATTTTCCTTCCCAAGCATCGGAAGCTTCACAGTTGTCACTGCTGTTGTCTGTTTGTCACCACAGTATATTTTGTTCAAATATTGACCAGAAAAGTCTTGGGCATGTGGGAGTTAATTTCTAGGAAGATTATACATAGTCTTGTTGAAACTTCATTGATATTGTGGGTTCATATAAGTAAGTACATATGTATTTAGGATATGTGTCTGTAAACTTTCTAGGCAGCCTGTGGCAAACAAAAACAGAATGTTTCAAATGTGTTTCTATCTTTAAAGAACCAAACACACCAGCTGAGCAGTCTACAGCTACGGTTGCCATCCAAGCCCTGAACTCTGCATACTAATGTAGTTGCAGTGAGCTGCTTTTGAGCACCACCTTTACCTGAAGATTCAGCATATAAAGTAAATTTTATGGTGTGTGGGCTACTTTTAAGGAAAACTCCAGATACTCTTCAAAGAAAGTTCCTCTCATTTAATCCTGGCTGTTCTTGTGTTTGATATGACACCAGAAAGTAGTAAAACACATGTCTAAAAACATCTTTTTCTCTTGAGAGTGTAGTTTTGTTCATTCCCTACTCACGCTTCTCCCTGCACGCCCATCTGGTTTGGGGCTTGTAAATTAGCATAAATCATTTTGCATGAAAGTATCAGCCGTGGAAAAGCACCCGTGGCTGCAGGTGAGATCAGAGCTATGCTTTCAGGGAGGCAGGTTGAGCTAGGCCTCTCTCTGAGAAAAAACACGCTGGCTTGTCRGAGACCCATGGCTTTCAGTTGTGGCCTTGACTCGCACACAGAGGCTCTGGGTTTTGGGGGGAATCTTAAACGCCTTTCACATCCCTGTGTGTGTTTGCCGTTGCACCCACCTACCTCACCATTTCACTGTGGCCTGTGCTGCACTGAGTCAAGCGTTGAAAGTCAAGTGGTGATGGGAAGTGTCACAGTGTGATGTTTTCATTGAGTCCTGATCTGCTTTTTCCTTCTCCCTTCTGTGTTAATATTTCAGCCTTCTCTACCCCCTCCCACCCCCCCCTTTTTCAAGAGCACCCGCTCTCCCATGCTGTACTGCTGTGTTCTCTTATTCTCTCCCTTTCTAAAATGCTCTCTGAACCAGCATTACAGACCTATGTCCTGGGACCTCGCTGCATGGAATTCAAACAGTTTGCTGCTTGTAAAGTTATACTATCAAAGTTCTTGCCTGTGGCCTGTTGCAAAACGGGTGTTCAGAATACAAATCTTTWCATCAGGAAACTCCCTGTTCCATGTTAGATTACTATTTAAAGAGAAGTCACTCAGATCCTGTAATCAGAATACCCAAATTGTACGCCTAGTTCCTCCTCCTCCTAAGGTCCTGTTGCAACTTTGATGTACAGGCTTTGTCAGATGGTTTTGAAGGCAGAAAGCCTGCCAGGAAGAGTAGTAGCAGAAAGTAGAGGAAGATCAAGGTATCAAAGGGGATGGCTGAGGAGGAGTCTGCAATGCTGGAGCTCCCACAGATTTTTTCTGTTTTCCCTCTTGGATTCAAGAGCTGCCTCCCCACAGYAGAAATCCAAAGGTGAAGCGGTGGTCGTTAATACTTCCTCCCACGTCAATACGCGAATGGCCCTGTAGAGTCCAAGAGGGAGGGAGGAGAGAAGGAGATGTAATTTACTTCTTTCCATGCCAGCTTCAGTAAACTTGGCTCACCATGAGTCCCTCTCTTGCACTTATAAAATACATCTGATTTCAGTAGCAGTGTAAACATGATGAATATCTGGTCTGTGTTGAAGGACACAGAGTGGTGCTGTCTTGCTCTTGGGCTTGCTCAGATATACATTTCATATATCACTTACCTACCACACAGGGTGGTTATGAGGATTAATTAGTTAATGTTTGTACAGCACCTTGAAGATGTAATGCACTATTAGGCTCTAGCCTCCACTTGATGCATGAGTAGAACTCCCATTAATGCTAATGCAGGTTACATGCGTTTCTCAAGCAGGGAATACATAAATGCTAAATGTAATTTTAATCATTATTGTATTTCACAATATTACTTGTAATTTAGCTTTTGCAGTTTAACTTATTTTTTTTAATATATAACTTGCAGAAATAAACGATGTTTTTAATTTTGAATCTTGCTGACAAGAACAAACCATGTAATCCTGAAATAAGCAAGCATCCTTCCTTCCTCATGCTCCATTATTTTCGTCTCTTCTTTGGATCTTGTGCATCTTCTGACCAGAGGTGGATTTCCATGTTCTGCAATTGGCAGAGGTATCTAGGCAGCTAAGGAAGCAAACTCACAACACCTAGCACAAATAGTATTTGATTACTGTTAATTACAGTGCTGTCACATAGACAGGGGGAAAGAACGACGGCTGGCTTTGTCAAATAGCAATGAAATAAGCCGCTGTCTGTCTACTGACTTAATGGCTTTAATTGCTAGCGCATAATCAAGATCTGGTGAATTTGTTTGAACATATCAGCAGGCACCAAATATTTCAATTAAGATCAAGTTGTGTAACTAGTTTTGCTCTACCTAGGGCAGAATTCTGGCAAATTCAGATTTTTGAGGCTCACTAAAGGGTACCCACTGGTAAGGGCAGGCAATAAAACTGAAAGCTGGATTTTTTTCAGAATTTAAATAACCTCCTCCCCTGATGCTACTGGAAACTTGTAGGTTTTATTTTCTTTCAATCTGGCTTCTTGCTCAGGGCAGTGTCCTCCAGCAGAGTCTATGTACTACTGGCATTTTACTGTGAACCCATTCCCCAGTGCACCCTAGGCACAAGGTATGAGGCCTGGGCAGTGGTGTGTCCCAGGGATAACTGCTCTGGCCCAAAGGAGTGTCTGTCTCGGATGCTAGAAGGAGGCTAGCTGCAGCAGCGTGAAGCACAAGGCAGTCCAATTTCCATTGCTGAAAAGCTGWAGCCTAGTACACCAAAGGTGGTCTTTTTCTTCCATGTAAATGATAGACCTTTTTTTCCTTTTGTGCCTTGTCATCTTGCTGGAACAATTTTTCTCAAGAAATCAGCCTCTTTCTATAGCCAGTGGATGTTACAAGAGGTTTGGGGTGAACGCTCAAATTATGCTTGGCTTTGAGAGATGAATTTGTCCCAAACTGTCTAAAGCCACTTTATTTATATTAAAGACTCAATCAAAGAGTTTTGCTCTATCTTTGAAGGGGTTCCTTCAGGGATTCACGCCCATTCAACCAGATCATTAGCAGCTTCTTAGGCACAGAGTAACAGGTCCTTGTGATAAAATCTGCAAGGCCGGTGACCCAGACTTGCTCTTTCACTAACCACTAAAAGGGCAATATTGCACTTCTCTGAGGCTGCTTTTGAGTACTGGATTCTGTAGACTGCCTTTACCTATCCAATTCATGTTTAATCATGACATTTGAAAAGACCCACCTGTACTAAGCTGTGCAGGTTAAACTCATCAGTTTTCATTTAGCTGCTTTCTGAATTTTCTCTTCTGTCTGCATGGTTCCTATAGCTTGTTACATGACAAGCATTAGTCTGGATTGGTTGATGGATGTTCTTGGCACTAAGGACTCTGCCTTACTTTAAATTGATCTCCTTAGCTTTAGTGGCTGTAATTCTTGCCCTGACACTGGGAGAACTGACATCATGACCTGTGTTCCTCTGTATATCGTTATCTTCCACAACTGTGATCCTCTTTTAGCATGATCCACATACTGTTCTGCCCAGCTTTGCTTGACCCCACGACATAGCTACCCCCATCTTCTCCCTGCCCCCACAGACCCTGTAATTTTGAGGATCATGCTCAGCTGGTTCTGAGTGACAGAACTCTACCGAGCTCGAAAGCTGGCATGCAGAAAATCCCGAGTCCTTTCTGTTTTGTCATGAAGGACCTTTAGAAAATGTACCAGCCTCCTGCTTAGTTTTGGCAAAGTTAGCCATTCATGCGTGTATATTTAGTGGGAGCTGTCAGCACTCTACAGCTCTCTATATCAGACCTGGAGTCTGAGAGCTAAAAACAACCCCAAAATGCAGAGATAATTCATGATAAGCAAATTTACCTTTGTAGAAAGGCAGAAAATTAAGCCAGAGAGTTTTCTTCTTCTTCTTTTTTTTTTTTTTTTAATTTGGAGAGGAGAAGCCTAGCCTACCAAACACTCTGATGTTTTGTTTCTTTTGGACATGAGTGTGTGCATGTTTAAAGGAGTTTTCAGTTTTCTAATGGCCTCTATATATTGATATTTTAAAGATGTGAATAAGCTGATATTGTAATAATAGGTTAAGACAGAGATGCTGGGCAAGGTCAGCGGGCCTGCATATTGATGAGGCCAAAGAGTGGGAGGAACACAGAGTGCTTGTCAGGGTGTATTCTGTGTGGTTGCTACCATTGAGTCCAAATTTAATTGTATTCAGCAAACTTTACTCATGAAGGAACCTGCTTTTTTAATCAGATTTTTCTAATTTATTTTTTTTCTTTCCCAAATGCTGGATTTTATTGTCCAACTGAAATAACTTAGGCATCAGTCACACAGTTTGTATTACAGTGATATCACGCACAACTACATTACATGCTGTGGTTATGGATTTTCCTTCTCTACCAACACAGAAGATGCTGGGACAGCAGCTGCCAAACCATTGTGCATAAAAGTCACCATTTTGATAGACAGGGAACAGTCAAGGTTCCCTGTTTCTTAGGGGAAAAAATAAAAGATAGGAGGAAACAGAGTTTTCAGTTTGCTAGAGTGCTTCTGCTGGAGTGCTTTTCATTTTCTCTGTCTTATGTACTAATTCTTTTGGATTTACATAGCCCTATAACTGCTTCCATGTCATGAAATTCGTCACAGTTATCTAGTAAATAAATATCCACCCTTTGGAGGATGCTGTTTCTGGTGGTGCTCCATCTCACTGTTTGACTGTAGGTATGGGTTCTCGAGAAGTACAGGCCAGATGCTCGGAAAGGGTAAATTAGCATAGCAAAGCAGCTGCACCCACTTGCACCACCTGAGGACCCCTCCTTTTTAGCTTTTTTATGTTCCCTTTGTGCATTTGTAGCTCCAAGCAAACTTCGCTAATATTATTACTGGCAATTATATCTTCATTTGTTTCTGTCTTGCCTATCATTTTTCCAGTACTCCTGTCTTGTTTACTTCTGCTCAAAAGCTGTGAACTCTGCTAGTTTTCCAAGTTGTCATCTTACTTTTCCAAAATCACCAGATTTATTTTGTTTGTGACAGTACAGTCTTTGAAGTGTCTCGTACTTTCTGGGAAGGAGCTTACATTAAGCTTTTGAAAAAAACTTAGAACTCCTATTTCCTTCTAATTATTTTCCCCAATAGGAAACAGTTTGTACCAGGTGTAAGGTGTATGTCCTGGGGACCTCTGCTAGGCAGAGGTGTAGTTACAAGTCCTGCTCTTGGTATATGTCTCCTTTATTAATTAGGTGTAGGGATGCCTGGATAGTCACGGTGTGAAATCCTGGAGATTTCTACATTTCCTTTTAAATACAATCAAAGATATTCCTGAAATGGTCCTACTGTAAAGAATTGTTGGGGACGTGTGTGCACGTGTATACATGCATCTGTATTGAGAGAGATGGAGAAGAAAGGTAGCACAAAGCTTGCAACAAGTGATGCTAAACAGTGCAGTGACAGATGCTACTGATGTCAGATTCTTCACTGTTCACATTTTGATTATTTTTGCAATTCTTATTTTATTTTTGTTGCTAAATTCTTTTTGGATGCCCTTCCATAGAAAACTTAGTAATTTTCCTATGTAGTTAATATTCAGATATAAAAAAAATCTATTGCAGTTTAAATGATGAATAGATGCTAATTTATACATATATACTTATACTCAGAATGCCTAATTAATGAACTTCTGTGTCAGTCATAGATATGCAAATGATTATATTTTGCAACTCTTATTCTAATTGCATTGCCCCGCCTGGCTTCTGTTTGGGGAAATGGTTTTACTGCAGTTCAGGAAGGGATATGAAAGAAACTAAGCAACAAAACAACAAACAGTTAGTTAATGCTTTACCACTGTAAATCATGTGGCATTTTGAGCATGCCTGTAGTTTTAGAAGTCGAAATGGGAAAGACAGCAGTAAAGAACATAACTATTTTCTAGCTATGCTGATTATTCAAAAACAGGTAGGTTCTGATAGTGTCTGAGTGTCACTGGCACACATACAAAGCAAAGTATCTTCTTTCCACTAGACCTCCCATAAAAGGACCTTAGCTTAGCATTATTGAGTGACTTTGATAGACTAGACAAAAATGCTCACCTGATTGCAGGGTACATGACATGTTTCGTATATGCTATATTTGCTTGCATTGACAGAGCCTGGGAGCACTGTCAAGCAAGTGCCAGTTTGTCCCGGTGTCTGTGCTAGAGTTTTGCAAGCTCATTGTACTCGTGGTGGGTGAACTCAGTCCCCGTGAAGAAGACCAGCATAAGCCTTTTGCTCTGCTTTTCCGTTGGACAGAGACCAATTTCAGATTACGTAAAACAAGATGGATATTTACTAGTGTTTGGCATCCGAGGTGCCAAAATTAAGAGGTTAGGCTGCAGGGGTCCTCCAGAGGGAGATTTGGAGGAGCAACCAGTGTAGAGGACCTGGGCTGCATTCTGGAGAGCCCGTCTGCCTCCATTCACTGTACGGGGAGATTAACCCTATCACACCGTTCCTAAAGTAAGTTCAGTGGTCTGAAAACTCCTCATGAGGCCATAATTTCTCAACTTTCTTTCTCTTTAAAAAATGCCTTCATTCATGGCAAAGTACAAGACAAGATTTTTATTAGAGTTTGTGGGTACATTTTGATACATAAATAATTTTACCTTCCATAGTTAGAAAGAACAGTAATAAAAAATGATGATTTTCAACTGCTATACGTACTTGCATTGAAGTTGGACTGATTTTGCCGTTCTTGGCACTTGGGCACAGGTAACTGAACAGGGTCAGTTATTTTTAATTGCCATCTTTCTGGTATCTTGGAGTGAAAGCAGCTGTGTGAGTGAGAAAAACTCTCAACCTGGCAAATGTCATACCAGCGATGAAAAACACGTGTAATAAATTAATTAATGGAAGCTTCCTTCCAACTTCCCAGCACTTAGGTGAGGGTACTGCCCGGGCCGGCAGGTCCCTGGGGCTGGGCACTGGCGTCGACGGGGGCTCCCAGTGGCGGCAGGGCTCGGCCTGGCCGCCAGGGCCCGTCCCACCGCGCCGGGAGGGAGCAGGAGGCAGGGGCAGGGCTGGAGCGGGGCTGGAGCCGGCACCGCTGTGGGGGCGTCATGGGGCAGCAACCGACGGCCTTGGGGCTGAAATGGGGCCGGGGCCTGGGCCGGGGCAGGGGGGAGGCCCCAGGGAAGCGGGCAAGGACAGTAAAGCTCATTAGTGCCCTCAGGACCCTGACAGCTTGTACCTGCCTCATTAATTGTTCAGCCAAAAAAGACTCCTATCAGTATTTACCCCTGGATATGTAAGGGAATTCTTAAGAAATCAGAAATTCATACTGTGGGGGTGGTGGAGATCTTGTCTAGGTTGGAAAGAGAAAGTTCCTAGAGAACAGCCTTGTTTCTTCTTCCATCCAAACCTTTTTCTTGCTGGCTACCTTAACAGGTTCTGGGTAAGTTTTTAAAGAATAAAGGCCCTTAGCAGCCTTTAACCTGTGCTGGAATTTGTTGGTGTTTTTTCACCTGAAGCTGTGTAGAAATTAGCATTCAGTCCATGCAAGGAGACCATGGATCCAGAGGAGTCCATATGCTTAAAAGAAGCAGTATAACCACTGCGGAGTGGTGCTCCACCAGGGCAAATTGTCCTTCTGAGCTGCAGCCTACATTAGACTGGATGGGAAGAGCGTTTACCTAGGCCGACTGCTCCTGGAGTGCAGCCTAAGCGGGGCGGCTGCACTTGCTTTGTTTCTGCGTTTGGCATTTGTAAGCAGCTGGTGGTGGTTGTGCACTGCCCAGTGAAAGACCCAGGCTGAAAAGTCACTCCAGGAAACTCAAATCTTGCTTCCAGTCAGCAGAGTTCACAGCTCTGCTCTTAGCACAGCTCTTAAATCACCGCTGGGATTTGCAAGGAGTTCACAGCAGCATAACTATCAAATCATGCCTCCAAATTGATCTTGCAGGCTGTGATGTCGGACCCTGGCTAAGGAAGTTATTGATCCCAGACAAACAGCCTTGCAGGACAGGGAGGCAGCATGATCTATACTGTTGTGCTGTTTCCTCGCTCATGCAAGCGATGACCATCACGACACAGGCATCCAACAGCTCCATGGCATCAAATGCTTCATCGTAGCTGGCTGGATGTGCTATTTGGCGCTCCGCACAGGGAGGCCCACACAGTGCTGAACTTTGTGTGAGCAGAATGCAGTCGGTAAACGCAGGAAGGATCGAACGCTGTCTCTGAAAGCGCCAGCGTGCAGAGGGGTGCATTCCAGCGGTAGTCTTCGTTATTCTCTTTTCCTCTGCAAAATGCTGGGTCTCTCTTGCAAAAATACCGATACTTTAAGTATTCATTGCCATTATTTATGGATTAAATCTATAATTGGTTACAACTCTTTAGAGACGTGTTCAGGTGCCAATGCTTTTCCAGTGCTTGCTATTTGGATGCTATGTGGTATGTGTATTCATTATATATATTTAGTGACCCCAGAATGTTTTTTCTAGTGTATATATGCCTATTAGTACTGGAGATACCACTAAAATAAGGAAGAATAGGTACGTTTATTTCCTAGCAGTGTTTTAAAGTATAATCAACACCTTATTTCCCAGGTTTTCTCTGAATTTATGATACTTAGCATCGATCACCCTTATCATAAAGCAAATGCAAAAATGGAGGAATACAAAACTCAGGGAGAAACAGAAACTTCTGTTCCATGGGCAGCTTTTTATGTGTGTTGTAAGTTACTATAGTAAAGCTTTTCCACACAGATGGGCTATTTCCAGTGGAATGGTAAGAAAATCTTCATCTGATTCTTTCCATTTTCTAAAAAAATGACTCTGCATCAGCTTGGGAATTACAGGAAACAGCAGCCCACGTGGCTTTGTTATGTTTGTTCCATTTGCTTATGCTAGAGAGTAACCCAGAAAGGAGGGCTTGACAAGTTTGGCTTGTGAAACTAAGAGCAAGTCATTATAAATCTCAGCTTAAGAGGTGCTTTTTATGCCTTTGCTGGTTCATTAATATTTTTGCATAGAGTATTTTAAAATTCAGGCATAAACATTTGAAAATCTGCATGTCTCAATTTAGATTCCAGTAATTCAAAAGCATGTCAAGTTAGGGACCTAAACTTTGTGGCAATGTTTGTAAAGCCTTTATTAATCATTCCCAGGCTGTTTTCAGGCACTGTATTATTCCTTTATATTTCAATTGCTGTTTAAAATAAGCAAATACAAAACAAAAATTACTCTTGGAGTTAAACTGGGGAGGAGAAGTTTGCGAAGCTGCTGGAAAAACAACCCAGCCACCCTGAATGAGCCAATAGGAGGGAAAGAAATATAACACTTGCAGTGTGAAAGGCTCTCTCCTTGGCTTTATGCATGCGTCAGCCACAAAAATAGCAACATCAGGAACAAAGCTCTATTGGTTAATGAAAAAGGAGGAAAAAGGTGAGGCTGCTTCGAGTTGTGCTAATCGCGTTCTTTCTTGCGATAGTCAGGCTACCTTGATAGTTACTGCTGCCCTACTGTAAAGTTTAAGTGTGCACCTCCTAACATTTCCACTTCTGTTTCTTCTCTTTGCCTGCCTGCATTGGCTTTGTGGTCACTTTTAGCCATGTCAGCGTGTTGAAAATTGCTGACAGTAAACACCGAAGGCATGCATGCATGCTACTGAAGAAACCACAAGGAAAACAGCCTTGGGAAAATGGTGGATTTGCTCTCTGACGTGTTCACAGCTGGAGCCTCTTGCAAACTAGAGAGCTTGGACAGTTTTTTTAAGAGAATCAATACAGGCCACAGCGTAGTTCACTTTTCCATGTGAATTTTGATATCTGCAGTAGCAGAGCGGTTCAGTGTGCATCATGCTGTACAGAATAGGAGAAATAGCAAGAATTCCAAGCGGAGCAGCTGCCATGGGCAGCACGCTGGATCCTGTTTTTCCAGTCAGGTTGTTTGGCTGCCCCTGGCATGGCATGGGGATCACAGGAGGACCCACTGGTCCGCTGTTTTTGTCATCATTGTTATGCCCATTTTCAGGAAGGGAAATGTAGAAACTGTGCAGTGTGGTGCTCCATGTCAGAGGCTGCATGCTGGAGCAGGCCTGCAAGGCGCACAGGGAAGGTGCTGGCCACAAGAGAGGGCAGAAGGAGAGGTACAGGTAGGGCTGGGGGCAAACAGGGCAATACAGAATGGGGCATGATGCTTCTCTTGTAAATACGTG
The DNA here is from genome assembly GCF_003343035.1 of Apteryx rowi. Taxonomy (NCBI): domain Eukaryota; kingdom Metazoa; phylum Chordata; class Aves; order Apterygiformes; family Apterygidae; genus Apteryx; species Apteryx rowi. The sequence goes on along the minus strand of NW_020450407.1, from coordinate 176,971 downwards.
TGCATATCAGCATGTAGTAGGATCACCATGGTATCCCCATGTCCCTACCATTTTCCTGTAGATTCAGCGTGGTTTGGTTAGCCAGCATGCATGGAGCTACATGGCTTTGAGAACGTTTCAGCTGAAAAGCTGGATCTTTCTTTCACCAAACCTGCATAGGTGCTGCACGAGTAAATGAAATTGGAGACAAACCCCAGAGCCCAGCTTTGAGCTGCACATTGCYAGAGGCTCAGCTCAGTTTACACAGTGTAGAGAAGGGGTAGGCTGGACTCAGTCAAAAATGGATTTTGCTGGGATTCTGTTTCTATTTTTATAGGAGTTTACCCAGCTGCTTTCAAGCCATTGCAGCTGTGTGAAGCAGTTAAAGTGAACACCTTGTTGAAAACACCCATTCTGCCTTGTGTCATGCTACCTCGGAGCCAAGTCCACCTCCGTAACAGCTCTCGCCAGGAACTGGGCCACTTACCCACCACATACACTACCCAGGAGACGCTCCTGTGACACAAACATTGACATGGAGGGTGACCCAGGAGCTTTTGGTTCCCTTTCCGTTGCATAAATGGTGTAGGACCCAGGGTGAGGCCTACAACCCAAACCAAAACCCAAAGATAAAACACAGGCCAGAATCTCATACCTCGGGAATCACAGGCCACTTTCTTCATGGAAATTAATAATTATTCTGCCTTCAACTGATGCAGTTAGGATCAGGATTTGGACCTGAACTGTATTAGAAATTTCTATTTAAGAACATGGTTTCCAAACTCATTTTAAACTTGATCTAGTCTCATTCAAGCTAGCCAGCCAAACTGCATTTTAGTATGAGTTAACCTGAGCTGGCTTAAAACTATGCTTTAGACTGAACTCAACAAAGACAACCCAAAGCTGATGGAGTCTTCACTGCCTTGCCAACTAAAGGTAAAATGCCATGAGAAACAGGTGCTGAAAGCTGGGAAGAGAGATGGATGTTAGGGGAAAAGCCAAGGGATTTGTCTACCCATTGTGTTCTGTACGTGCTGCTGTCTGCTCAAGCTGTCAGTCCTGGCAGAAAGCATCCTCCTGCCTGTGTGTAGTGCCTACCGTACTCCAAGTGTTGTGGAGGTAATGGGTAAACAAACCAAAATTATTTGTTTCCTGACACCAGAGACTACATTAAATTCCTGCTATAAAGCTCTCTACATTAAAAATGAAAAATTTTGTTAAGAATTCCTAGGAGAGTGCTGACTTATAATGACTAATTTTGTAAATTTTGCATTAAAAAAAAGACATTTGTACACTGAAAAGACTTTGGCTATATTTAGAATAAAACTTCATGCTCCCACTGTCAGGATGTGAGCTTAATTACAGCATGCTGCAAACTTTGCTTCTGTGAAGGATATTTTTCTGCACTGCTTACTTCAAAAAGCACAGTTTTGCTGCTATTTTTATGATGCTTTTGTAACAGCAGTGGGAGTTGAAATGGGTTCAGTGGAACTTGAGAAGGATCCTCTGACGAAGCAGCAATAGTAGTTGTGCAGCTCCCCGCTCCTAGCTTCTCACCAGCTGAAATGAATCAAAGTCAGGAGGAAGGCGTAGCCAGTTGCTGTTCCTTTTTTTTTCCCCCTGTAACTTGCAATTCACTTTTCCATTATACCCCAAGTTATCTGTTAAGATTTTAATATGGATACACTTTTGCTGCTGTGTTTGTGATTGGGTAGCTGCTAGAGGATTACAATAGAAAAATAGTTAGCAAGCTTTACATCCATAAACAATGAAAAAGAACATGTGATTCAGACTCCCCACCTTAAAGAGATAACTGCTAGCTCTTTACAGTAATTGCCAAGCTGTAAGGAGACTTTTGTCCTTGTCATAAAATCACACCATGGTTTGCAGAGGCTGGCATGCTCTGCTCCACATAACAGCAGAGCTGTTGCACCTGAGATGTGGTGGTAGAGAGCCTGTGATCTGCATGTGTTGTACCTGAGCAGCAAAGGATGTTAAGGTTGCAAAGGAAAATGCTTAAAAGTCAGGAAATGCCAAAGATAGACTCTGTGTGTGTGTGTGAAACTTTAATCTTCCCTTGTCTGGGTATGAGTTACTCTAGTCATACTGTGTTTTTTTGTTCTTTTTTTTTCTCAAGGCCTCTCCCTCTTTCAGTGCAGTTGTCTGTCTCCTTACCCTGTGCGCATACAGAGTAAATCATGTGGTGTGAATCACATGTGGGGAAAGAGTATTAGTTTAAGCAGTGTAAAAAAGCCTGACCTGTGCTCAAACTGTGCTATCTGGAAGGATTCGCATTTTTTATTAAGGTGGCACAACTTGCATACTCCGAATGTTACTTAGGGTGAGGATTATAGTCAAAACTACATCTGTAGCTGTGAGGGACACCTGGCACCTTTCAGAAAGTGCTCAAATACTCTGCAGGCCTGAACACCCATTAAAGTTATTCTCGGAGAAAATGACCTTTCTGTAAACACTGTGCTGCAGCAGGGTGTTTCAGGGCTTTACACCAGCGCCCGGTGTGTGCTTCAACTCTTCACTAGCTCGCAAAGGCCTGAGCCCGAGGTACCTCTGCGTAGTTAGTTGTGTGTGAAGTCCTCAAGCCTAGAGCAGCTGCAAAGATGCGCAGAGAGGGAAATGTTACCTGCTGAAAGCATTTCACTTGATTTCAAGGGTCATTCCACACCGAAGCAGCATGACATGCTGCAACCAAGCACAAGAAACTCAGAGAAGTGCAAGTGTGGGGAGCAAAACTGGCCTTGATTGGAAATTCGCATTTCGGAGGGCTTCTTTCAAACTGAAGAAGGAAAGTGCATATGTTTCTCCTGCGAGCATACTAGGGTGGCATTTGCAGCAGCGGGGCTGACGTTGCTGGGAGGCAGTGAGGCAGGGTGCTGGGCAGGCAGGCTCCAAGGCGCATCTTGTTGTGTGAAGGTGCAGCACGGGGTGCAGCACTGGGCGGGCTGGAGGCTGCATGCGCCGGGCGTGACGCGGCCGCGGCAGCCCTGTGCTGCRTGGGGAGACGTGAAGCTGCAGCGCTGGCCAAGTCGAGCAGAGCCATGGTGTGTTTTGGTGTATGGTCGCATAAAGGCATTTGTATGGCCAGTTTCAGTCAGCCACTAGGAAAGGATTCCTTAAGGAAACAAAATAATGCAAAGTATGCAGCATTTGCTTTGCTTTTTTTTTTTTTTTTTTTTAAAGATAGGAGCAGCCATAATATGAAAAACAACCCAAATCTATTTTTGGAAAATATTTCATTTGTCAACATGCTACGCTAAAAAGTAAATATGACATGACTTGCTGGAAGAAACATTATTTTCTCTTTTGCAAATTGTAATGTAAATTTTAAACTTGCTTTTATTTTTCCCCTTTGGTTTTTAAAAGGAAAATAAAATAATTGGCCAGATGTCTTCTAGATTTGATGATAGATTATGCAGTACAGAAGCTTGACACCTAGTAGAAATTCTCCTTTCTGCAAAGCTCTTACATGAATTTATATTGTTACATTATATCTAAAGTAAACTGTTTTCCTACTCCCACGGGATTCGCACAAATTTCTCCTATTAGCATGGTGCAAGGCTTCTACCAAGCCTGCTCACCTGATGAACAGATATCGACACAAGCAGCATTTGCAAAATCCCAACAGAGAGAGATTCTAGCTGCAAATAATAATAATTGAAACCATTTTTAATTTAGACAGCACCGTGCTCAAAGACATTTGAGCATCTTACTCGAAAATAGCTATATGGCCATAATAATAAACAACCTTGATGGCTGGGGGTGGGTAAAACAGTTCAAGAACATGAGGTGGTATTTTGTCTATGTGCTGTGTTGCTTGGCTTTGTCTTAACGTTATCATGGCAGCCCTCCCCCGAGAAGGGTGCTCCTTTCCTATTTAAAGGATGAAACACTCCTTCAGCTCTGAAACACTGAAAGTTTCCTGAAACTTTCTTGAGTAGTACTGCTATCTGCGATTCGAACAAATAAACCTCCCTTGTCCTTAGTTTCCCTGGGATTTTGGACTGTTGGCTCAAACAATATTTCTCACAGTAAAGGAAAGAATTTGCTGAACTGAATTTATTAATTATGGGCCAAATATTGACATTTTGATTCTGTGCTTACCTTTTCTAAGACAATGTAAAAACAGAGCCAAGACCTTTATAATTTTATTTTTGTTTTACTGATGGTATGCCAAAACAAAACGTGGCATCATGTGGGAAAGTATAATGAATATTTTTCCTAGAACAACTTTAGTATGTTTATCTGTTTCTTTAAACATAATCTAAGACATTGAAAAAACCTTTCTGTCACTGAGATCTAAGCATTAATCTCTAGACAATTCTTACTGCAATTAAGAACTGCATAACAATCTGATTGTTATGAGTCAAAATAATAAACTAGCAAGGATTAATAGAATATTTGGCTGGAAAAAAAGAGAAAATGAGTGGCTTTTCTTTGTGTGGGCTATGTAACAGAAGAACTCCTCCAAAGACGGCCAAAGCTTTTGGAAGAGAGGGAACTGAAATGGATGATTGATGGGATGGTATCTTCATAGAATAAATTAGACTAAAATAGACTAAAACCTTGCCCAGGACATTAGGTAAACAGCAAAGCAGAGAGATTCTTTGCTAAACACAGTTCTCTCTGCATGAAGGGCCTTGCTCTATGAACTGGGCTGGATGATGCTGAGCAGTGTGCCTGAGGCAGGGCTGCTGGGCGCAGGGTTTGATAAAGAGAACATTTTTATGTGTTGTCAGTCCCTCTCTGTCCCCTCTTTGCTCCTCAAAGTCTTCTGCAGCCTCTCTGCATATAAGGTGATTTTAAGTGAGAGCGATGTTTTTTTTTTCCTGGGGGAAAAAAAAAACTCAAAAAACTCCTTCCTCCTGGTCCCAACATCAGCATGCCACTCCAAGAACACCTGTATTAACTTTACTCAGTGTCTCATTAATGTATGGCTACTTCATTGCAAGGTCAATGCTGGTATCTCAGAGCCTGGTCTGGCAGGAATGGCCAGGTGGAAAATAGGCACCTTGAGACCTTCTGTCCTCCAGCTCCCTGGAGAAGCATAGATGTGTGGAAAGGAAAAGCAGAGAAGCTCTGGAGAGAATGATGTTCTGTCTACCTCCTTCCTTACTTCTTTCCTCCTGTAAGGAGTACTGGAAACTCGCAGCTGTTTCTGGTGTACGTATTTCCAGCAGGGACCAGAAGTATGGAAGGTCTGAGTTAAAAGTTACTCTTTTTCGTCTTCTCTTCCCAGACCCTACTGCAGCGCCAGCTAGGTTCTGGTTTGCAAACAAACCCAGCATCAACCTGGGGAAGCAGCAAGGCATGAAAGGTCAAGAGCAGTCTGTTACTGTAATGTGCTTATCAGACCTGAAGTTTGACTGGGCAGATTAGATTAGGTAAATATTTAGCAGGCATAGGCTATCCTGCCTGTGAACAACAAGGAGTATATGGCAGGCTAAACCACCCATAGCTGGCGAAGGGCCCAGCAAAGGCAAGTGCAACAGTGCCGGGCATTTACGGCGCTGCTCCGGGGCGCTGCCAGAGCCGGTGTGCAGGGAGGCAGAGTGGGCGGGCGGCCTGGCAGACTGAACGAGGGGAGAGAAGGAGAGGCTCTTCCCCTTTTCTGCCTTCTTAAAATCAACACTGGCGAACGTTTCCGTTATTTCTGAAACGTTTCAGAAATAACCAAGAGTAGGAGCTAGAGAAGTAGCGCTAGCAACAGGGMAGGCTTTGTGTACTTTTGCTCCATGGGGCTTCCTCTTCCCTCCTGTCACTTATTCATCTGAGGGGACTTTTCTGACTAAAACAATAGCAGCTCGTTAGCTCCTGGGTCCCTTTGTACTGGCCCCCCGGCAGGGACGCTTTGTAGCCCCGCAGGAAGATAAAGTCTCAGAAGACCAAGTAATCAAAATGGGGGGATGTGGGGGCTACCCACAAAGTACAACTTGTTTTCTCTAATTCTGTGGCATTCGCAGCTGGGATGTGGTCATGGCTAACACAAGGCAACTGGCTCCTGATGGATCTGAGTCTTTGCAACTGCTGTGTTACTTGTAAAATCTGCCAGCTTCCTGAGGTCAGTCTGGCCAGCAAGGAGTGGGTAGGCAGAAGCTGCCATAGGAATTAGTTGCCAAAATCAGGCAGCCCAAAAGGCTGCTGGCTTAGCGTGCCCATGCTGTTTGTCCTGGTTTCCATGCGCAGGTGTTACCCTGCTAGAGGATTCATGTGGGGTGTAGATCAGAATTTAGATTATGTCCAGCACAGGAATATTTCAGTTCTGAGAGTTCTGGCTCAGAGCAATCACTTGTTCAAGTCACCTCAACTTTTACTGGGAGGACTTCCAGTGGAGGCCTTGAATAGATGTATGCTGTTTGTCTTTTGGTCTGTGCAACACTGAGGCTGCTAGCATCTGTGCGCCTGTTTCCAAAGGAGGATGGCAGAAAATACAACACATACATGCAATGCAAAAGTCATCAGTTTTATAGCTAGAACCTGGCTAGTAATACAGAAGTGCTGAGGAGTGTTATATCCACCTATTTTTTGCAGAAGCTTCCTACAACATCTCCTCATGCAGAGCAGATGCAAGGCAAAAATACCCTACAACTGAACAGATGCGAATCAGATAACTAGCAAAGATCTGAAATGTATAGTGAACTTTCTCGCACATCCGTATGCTTCAGTGTGCACTGGGAGAGAGGGAGGAGACTGTCATGAGCAAAGAGGTGTCTGACAGTATTTCATATATAAAAAGAGCACCCCAACTGCATGTGCAAGGAAACATAAGCTGGAGTTGTTTGGGCTGCAGTGAGGCTTTGTGTAACCATGTGGAGCCTGAACTGACGTGGAGGGGAGTTGGGTACCTGTATCAGAGCTGGGTAAGGTTTCTTGCGAGCATCTGTATTAGCTGTCTGTGAGCAGCATGGCCTCCAAAAAATGGTTTTGAGAACCGAATTCCAGGTTGGCATTTGAGTTTTGATCCCTAAGAAGTTACTACTGCATTAATCAGAGCAGTTCAGTACTATTGATGCTGTTTAACATTATTAACCATTTCTCTGATCATCTAAGCAAGTAATAGAGAAAAGAGGAAGCATATGCTGTAAAAATTACCTTAATTTTACCTGTATTACCTGATTACCTGAAATCTACACTGTAGGATTTATAAATCCTGTCATCTTTGTCCAGAGGAGACAATTGTTCCATTGATTGAAAAAAAAAGCAAAAAAAAGCTGGGTACCCTGATCAGCCAGAACCCTTTTCATGAAGCCAACTGTCAGTGCTCAAGACACCAGGAGTGCCTACTGAAAATAGCACACACACTAATGTGTTTGCTCGGCTGACTTGGGCACAGAGAATTATCTCCCCTGCAGGCCAGATCCAGTCCTTGTGCCACAGACTGGCCATCTCCAGTCTTTAGCATCACTGTGAGTGAAACATTTTAAAGCACATTAATGGCTCTGCCACCCATGCTTTATTTGGAAAAGTACCAGAATCCATTTTGGAAAAGCGACTGAAGACTGCTAGAGAAGCAAAGATCTCTTGGTTTGAAATGGCTGACAGAAGCATCACACAGGCAYCTGATGGCCTTGTCAATCAGCCTCTGAACTCCTTGCGGTGAGATTTCAGATTTCAGTGAGGCATTTTAAGGTAAGCTAGTACACTTTCCAGTTTGTTTTAAACGCTGTACTATGAAATCCGGTGATGTTAGGTGGTGACTGAGGTCCAGCACAAATGTTCCAGTGTGGGGGCAGTGTGGGACAGAGCAAATGGCTGGTGGTGGGAATGTTTCCTGCTTTTTGAAACCAAACTGTCCTCCCTTGTCTGTCACAGTCCCAAAGCTCCTAAATTGCTTGTGCAGTTCTCCAAATCCTGCCCCTGGGCCAGTACCAGGGTGCTTTTGCAGAGTGCTTTGGGATATGAATAGCATCCAATTTGCCTCTATTCTTCAGACTTCTTAAAGAGCCCAGCAGAAAACAAATGTAGTCAGCAGCTTCTGATGTAAGTTTATTAATGTTTGGGTATATAATAACGTTCCCATTAGATATGTTCTTTGAAATAAAGTGCAGTTGATGACTGTATCACCATTTTTATGCACCATCATGTGGTAGATGTGTACAACTGGTGACAATTTAATGCCAGTCTAACATGGTTGATTTCAAGGCAGTTGCTGTTGATGTAAACTGGCAGGAACAGGAAACAATTTCCAAAAGCGACTTTTAATTTTGAGGTAACGGTATTCTCAAAGGTCTGATGTTCAGAGATTTGGTACTTGGCAGTTTTCAAAATCTGACTCCTTTATATGTGTAATTGAGGCTCCCGTAATGTTTGCATTGCTCTGGAAACGAAAAGGTAGTTTTGTCTCCTGTTTCTGTAACTGACAACCTGAAAACCCTCCTGTTCCCTGGCCAGGGACCTTGGCTTCTGTAGTGGAGCCTGTGCCTGCAAGAAGGAGGTGACAGCCACCACTACTTACTCACCGGTTTCTCTTGCCCCCTTTTGCTTTTTGCTGCTCCTTCACCTGCGGCAGAGCTAACGCACTGCCCGTTTGCTTGTAGGGCACTTCCCTTGGAGGCTGGAACTGCAAACATAACATTTAGTCTAAATCTGGTTGTTTGGATTTCTAATCTGATGAAACTGGCTCCAGATCCTCTCTGGAGGAAATGAAGCAGGAAATGGCATTTTCTCCATTTCCTTTACCTCGGCATCACCCTGTGCATCATCTGATGAGATGATACTGTGCTTGAGAAACACTTAGGGGATTTTTTCCCCCTTGCTTTTTTTCCTGACAAATGTAGACTCTGTCAATCCTTCCATTTCCCTTGACAGTGTGAATCATAAGAACATTCGGAGTTTTTAAACTAAGCAGATTACAGACATCAGATGTACAGATATCAATTTATTACATTTTTCTTCTGTAATATTGATTAATAGGAAACTTTCTCTGCTGTGTAGGCCTAGGTTCTGGAAAAGGCTATTTTATTCTCAGGAATGATTCACTCAAACTGTAAATGTATAGCCATTTGGCACCTTTTATTCAAAGTGAATGGGAAGGAGGAGATACTTGCGGCTTTAAACGTTACTGTGTGTTTTGCGTCTCCTTTGGCCAAGTCTCAAAGATGGAAGCCAATCAGTCCTTTCTGAGGTACCATCTTAAATCAGTGAAATGTGTTTTAAAAAGTAAGAAGTGCGCAATGTATGTCTTCAAGTGACTGAATCTCAAAAAAAGAAAAAGAAAAAGAGGTAATTTCATCCTGAAATGAAGTCTTCCTTGGGAATTTAACTGTGATGGCAGTGTGTACACATCTGTTCCTGCTGCTTGTGCCTGTCCCTATCAGAGAGCGCATGGGGTGGGAGTCGGGATGCGGGGCCAGCCTCACGCCCAAGCAGCTCTGGTCTGAAGGGAGCAAGCAAAGTAGGAAGAGGGCTGGGGAGAGGCAGACCTTGAGGAAGCCACTGGGGTCCCTTCCTTGACCCCAGAATATCTCCTTACTGCTCAGTGGTTCACTGCCAACAGATGGGAAGACAAAGGGTGGCAGACTCTCTAATCACTGTGCCATGGTAAGGAGTGTGAAAATTACATCTGGGACACCCTGTGTTATTTAAAAGCCTAGTCTGTGTTTTACGCTATAGCTCCCCACTCCTCTCTCAGCTGCAGACAGGGCTTGTGTCAGGACTTGAAGCTTATGGGCTCACCAGCTTGGTGGTGGGGCAGAAAGTGGGAAAGCTTGTTATGGTGTTCAGGGAAGGGCAGTGAATCACTGATTTTGAAGAAGAAAGAAAAGGACCTAGTCCCGTGCCCAGGAGACTGTGAGAGTGCAAAGGTCTCCTCCGACTGGAGCAAATGCTGATACCCCTTGTGGGATGCAGTGGCTGGGCCTTCCTGAAGCACTCAGCCTGCAACCTCCTCTCACTCCCCAGTGCAAGCAAGTGGGAAATCTACCTGTGTTGTCAATCAGAGCTTCCCCAAGTACAGGCAGAAGGGCAGAATTGGCAGGGTTCTTGTCAGTTTTGCTGTTGCCCACAGGGTACTGATTATCATTAATGAGTCTTATTGATTTCGCTGTGCTGCTTCTTGGGGACAACAGGAGCAGCCTGGCTGCAGCCTCAGAAACACAGCACTGCAGTGGGTCACATTTGAAAAGTTATCTGTGCAGCCACAAGGGCCAGATTTTTTGTTTTGTTTTGTTTAAATTAAAGGCTAGATTCTGCAGAAGCTGACCATTTCAAGAGCCACATCCTTCCCCAGTCTCATCAGGAAATCATTCCACTTACCACTGGCGAGTAGGTGAGCGGGTTTTTCAAGCCCTAATAGAAGCAGTAGTCTCGGCTTCAAGAGAGGGAAGGAGTTGTAATGTGACAAGAGTCTCTCGGGGCTCTCTGGGTCTGATGCTTTCAAGACAGCCTGGATCTTGTTTGTTTTGGTATCGGTCAGCTCTGACTGCTGCATTGCTCCAGCCCTGAGGACACTGCTCTTTGCCCTTTCCGCTTAGTAGCAATCCTTGTTGTAAGGTGCTTTCTGTGGAAAGTAAATCTCCAGGGTCAAAGTCCTAGCCAGAGCGCAGGACATGGAAGGATTCCCCCTTTACCTAGACATCACGTCTCCGGCTCTTCCTCCCTCCCCCAGCCTGGCAAGGGATGCCGATGAAAACAACTGCTGTTTGTTTGTTTGTATTTTGTTACAAAACTGAAAATAGGAAAGTTACTGTGGGTGCTTTTTTAAAAAAAAAAAAACAGAAAAACCAGATGTTTCCCAACATTTTTCCTCTTGGTTGAAAGCCCCTAATTTCTGTCAAAACACCCATCAGGCAGTCACTCTTTAACTAGCTGTACGCAGGCTGCTGCCAGTGACATCCTGTTGCCTCTGTGGAGTTTTGAGTCCACAGGGGGTGGCAGCTCCAGAGCAGGCAAGGTGAGATCTGGGGATTAACCCCATCTTTCCCCACAAGTTTTTTAAAAATTGTAAAAACGAGTAAGGAAACACTCTCTCCCCTCAGGCACCCCTTTTTAAAATTAGAAGATGCTTCCTCTCCCTGCCTTGCTCGTTCCAGCACTGGGGATGGCAGTGCCTCCAGAGCGGCGTGCCTGCAGTTCACCGGGACRTTTATCCATCAGTAGTCGGTCAACTGGCGCAGCCCTCTACCTTCCAGCCTGCAGYGCTTAGGATCACACCGCATTTCTGACCTGCGAGAAATGTGCTCTGAAGGGACAGCTCGATCCTTAAGCCCATTAGCCAAATGCTAGCCCTAGCCAGGGCGGTGATGGATGGCTTTGTACGCAGGCAGATCTGAGTTTTGCACTGCCTGCCTCGTTGCTCTGTAAAGTGAATTCAGCCCACAGGGGTCGGAGATTTGGCTCTGGGGAGGGCAGGTTCCTCTTCCAAGATTTCCCCTGATTTCCAGCCGGGCACACCATCCCTCCCCTGCCCTGTCGAGGCAGGAGGAGGGGTTTAGCCCCCACTGCAGCCCGAGGTGTGGGACGCTGCCAGGGGCACGGTGCCAGGCTTAATGGCTCAGTGGTCTGATATGGTGTGGCAAATCCCCCTTCCTAGGCTCCTGGTGGTAGCTGTGGCCGTGGCAAGCACTTAGAAAACTTTCCACATTGTTTGCATCAGCTGCCTTCCGAGGGAGGCCATCGTTTTGAAGCTGTTCAAATTAAAAAAAAATAAAAGAATAAAAAGGAAACATTCCCTCCCTCCCCCATCTCCTTAGCCCTCACTTAAAAGGAGAGGAAGCAGAACATTTTAAAGAACCTTTGTTTCTATGGATTAAATGAATTGAAATGCAGCTTCTTCCTTCCTTGATTTTCTGCCCTCACCCAGGTAAAGAGCTGATCCATTGAAATATTGACTATCATTAGCCTGAGATTTGGATTTTTTTCTCTCTCAATGAAGCACAGATCTTTTTTTGGCCGGCATCAGCCCTCTGTCATTGCTGTTCCTGTGTAGTACTTCCCCTTTGATRTGACAATGACTTTGCACAGGGAAAGGTCCTTTACCAGAAGAGAATTGTTTCAAGAATTGATGAAGGGTGAGAAGAAATTGGCAGCATATCATTAAAAAGAAGAAGAAGATGACAGCACACCTTGACATATAGAAGAAGGGGGAGGAGGTGCCTCTGCGAAGGCAGCCGAGACAGCATTGCTAACAGGCCAGCTTAAAGCCCTTTTAACAATGTGCAGTTGCTCTCCCTGGCTCATCCATTGATTTCCTCCTGCCCTCCATAGGCCTGGCTGCAGTTAAACCTTGTGTCCTCCACGTGATGCTGAGCCGAATCAGATTTTGCTTTTAGTTGTTCGATCAAATTTTCCTTCCTTGAGCTTAGAAGGCACACTTGGGACTTTATAGTAATTGCCTCCCCACGCTGAACTGCTGATACCTTTATTGGATTGGCGTAGGGTTTCAGAGGACTGTGTTTAACATGCAGTGAGCCACAGCAATGCAAACAGCTCCAGTGTTTAAACAAGCATCCATTAGGCCAGGAAACAAGACAGTGCCAGCCCATTTGATGCTCTTTAGTGCTGGCAGCTTAGGGTGAACGGTACAGCAGGGCTTGCTTGGGGGGGCAGGATGGGGGAGACACAAATGCAGTGTCAGGAAAACAAGCAAAGCATCTCTGCAGGTTTGTGAGAAATGAGCGGGGGGGAACTGTTGCGACTAGGGACATGTGCAAAGCTCATTAATATCTCATTATGTTAGAATTGCAGTCTCCCAGCAGATTGGCATTAACATGTGATGTGCTGGAGGAAGGGACTATGAGAGAGCGGCAGGAATATTTTAAGCAAGCTATTTTTTCTTTTTCCCTTTACGTTGAAGAAGTGGAAAAAATAGAGTGTGCAGGGTAAAGTGCCAGCAAACCACGATGTTCTGTGCATCAGCCCAATACAGTACACTTCATCAAACAAGAAYAGTGCTCTGTTGGGCTTATCATAGTACCCACTAGCATCTTTCAGTATTTCTAATAAACCTCCTTTATTTTCAGGAGTGCTTAACTCAGCTGTAAAATTTGGCTCAGTGTGAAACTTCAGTGGTCAAGATCTCAGCCCAGGATTATTTTTTTGTTTTTGTTTTTCCCCATAACAGGGCGAGTTGGGGAGTGCTGGGGTACTTTGGTATTTTGCTTACTTCTGTAAGTTTGTAGATAGAAGTGATGTTTGAAATACTTTTTCTCATGCTTCTGTACTGAAATAGCTTTTGTTTTATCCTTAACTGGAGCATTGCAGTCATTAGCTTATCAGCTGACATCAATGCCCATACTGGCTTCTGCAAGACCACATGCATTTTTCTGGTAAAATCTTGGCCATCAGGTTACTGGGAAAATATACATACCAGTTAATTCTAGGGCCACTTATTCCTTGACTTTATATATCTGTACATATAAATCCCCCTAGAAAATAAATGACAACTCCCAATAATGATTTATCAAAAAAAAAAAAAGTGAGAAATTTCTACAGCACACTCTCCTCCCTGTGCTTATGATCTGTTGTATTCTGCAGCACTTTCATGTGGCAGAGTGTTTTACTAACATTATGTACCAATGAAACCTCTGTTTTTTGCTTCTCTGAAAACACCTAATCATTCTAATATTGCATACAAAATCATCTTAATAGATGCTCTATTTAAGAAGACATTTATAGCCAAACTGTAAAAAAATCATTCTCCTTCAACCCCTTTTGTGTTACAAGAGCAAAACAACAGTTAAATTAGCTTTTACTCTTATGAAATCCTTGCAAGCCCATAGATTTTGGTTCAGCCTGCATGCTATGTTTGAACTTTATTGCCCAGGCTATTTGTTTTGAGTTTATCCTTCCCAGTAAACTTTCTTTTATTTTCATGGAACAATATTGGAGCCCTCCAGTGGTGAAACCACTCTTTCTGAGGAATGGAGTTCAAGTTCTGCCAGGGAGATTGATTTTTTTYCCCCTCTTCTTCTTCTTCTTAAAAATWGATTAATTTTGCTATCTTTTTATATACAAAATTAATGCAGAGTTTATTTGAGTCATGGCATCATATGTGAAAAATAAAGAAAGCTAGGAAAAAGGACAAATAGTTCCTTTGTATAACTATGTATCTCCATGTATTTATATATTTTCAACAATTTAGTAAGTTGCCTGTTTATACAACTACAACTAGATTATCTTTTCTGAGAGGATACCTTTATGTATATAAAGCAGAGAAAATACATTTTCAGTATCATGACAATTCAACTTTTCTTAAGTGTCTATCAGTGCTGTGACTTTTTATCTGTGATCTAGCTGATCTGTTCTCCAGCATGGCTGATTTTGTGTACGCAACATTGTGGTTCACATCAGGACTCTTGGCAGATTGAAGCGTTTAGCCTCAAGGCTCCCTTGTCTGCTTCTCCCCCTCATGTCTTTCATTTTCTCTCTGTGGCCTTTCTCTGTGATACCCACTCTGTGAATGAAATGATATATGTTATTTATATTGTATGCCCTGGAAATTCATAAGATTATTTTATGAGTTCTCCTAACAAAGAATGTTGAGACCCCTAGAGAAACCAACAGCTRAAATCCCCTGCCTAGGCCTCCTCTTGTTTGGTGTGACACTTATCACAGTGCCTCCATTTAAAAACTGAATTCCAATAATACTCTTTAGGAACTCAAAATAAGATACGTAGTTCGTAGTTATGTCAGAGTTGGGTTTTTTTGAGGGTGGGGAATGATGAGCAGGAGAAGAGGAGAAAATATGTTCATTTGTTTATCTTTCATAGGATGACCACAGTCTGGCCATATTAAAAAAGCAATTAAGCAAGAGCTTCCAATTCTGACCATTCCTGCACAGACTCATCTTTATTTAAGGACCACTGGAAATGCGGTTGTACCACTTGGCATTGTATAGCTGCAGCTTTATAGAGTCATATATTATCATCGAAATGCTTCAGAACTAGAACATTTAAGAACTGGTAGAGGGTTTTGTTTGTTTGTTTTATTAAAAAGCTTCTAAGTAGCTTTTCTTCTGCAGACATTGTAGATACAAAAACAGTTGTGCTGCGTTGTATCAAAGGTGCATGTAGCCCAGTATCTTCTGCCCAACAGAGTAAGTGGAGCGTAAAACACCCAGCAACCCCCAGTCAGCCTTCACTGACGTATCTTCCTGTGTCCCAGCCCCAGGGTGCAAGAACTGCTCCTGGGGCAGGAGCTGCGGTCACATCCTTGTTGAATAGCTGCTGATGCACCTAAATTCCCAGGAATTTCTTGGAGACCTTTTCAAACTTATTTGTCCTTTTGGCATCCACAACATCCCACAGCAGTAACTTCCATGTCTGTGTGTTGAGTGAAAAAGGACATCCTTTCATTTGCTGTTTTGGACTGCTTGATTGCTTTCACTGGGTCACATCAGTTCTTGTTYTGTGAGAAACTGTGAATTATTGCTCCCTAGTCACCTTCTGTGTACCATTGATGATTGTGTAGGCCTCTGTCCTACTTCCCAATGGTTACCTGTTTTCCAGGCTGACACGTTGTAGCGTATTCAGCTTATGTCTCAAATGGTCTAAGCCCAAAAATGTCTTTCAGATGTGTGTGCTGCATCCAGGCACCACATTGGAACAAGCCCTGGGTGCCCATCAGCATCTCCTCACACCYGTGCTTTGTCGTCTGCAAGTAGATACCACAGTTACACAGGCTGGACCAAAGCATGCCATGACTGAGTCTCCAGGTGGGACTGCTGTGGAGCAGGACCCCGGCGGATGTCAGGGAGCGCTCTTGCCGTGCAACGGAAGGGGTTGTTGGGCTTCCTGCTTGCACAGTGCTACCATTACTTCCTCTTGCATTTACTTTTGGAAGCAGTTCCTGCCTGTGAATTTGAGAATTGCTGGAGGAGATGGACAYCCGGCTCCAATTGAATTTTTGAGGTATCAGCTAATGAGGTCACCTTTTCTCATGGCTTTTTCAGGACCTGCAAGCATCAGTAGAGCTGGGAAGAAAGCAGTCGGATGGATGGGGAGAGGATGATCTCAGAATATGCACTGCAAGCAGGRGCAGTAGAGGCCTGGAAGGCCTTGTAACTGCCCGAAGGAAGGCTGACACCAGAGAGCCACTTTCCCTTCAGCAGTCAGATAACTTATGTGCGAGGCTGCCAGATTTGAACTGTAAAAATATGGGACATGGTGACAGGAGAGGAAGACAGATTGGAGTAGGTAATGGGGGAGCAAATGTTCCCCAGGTGCCTGATGTGCATTTCATACCCAGYTCCCCAAAGCCTCTCCTCACCGCACACAGCTGCTGCCACCCTTGCTAGTTTGCCACCCATTTTTCATAGCCTCCTCTGATGGCTGCTGCCACCCAGATGAGAGCTTCAGGGAGCAGCAGAGCTATGGGAAAGCAGAGGAGGCAGGGAGCGGCTGTAGCTCTTAGCCCCTCACGGGGCAGCAGCACTTGAGCACTTGAGCAGCTTTATCCCGGGAGCCTCCTGCCTGCCTGCATTTTCTAAGGGACATTGGAGTGTGAGCTGGGAGATCCCACACTGCACAGGCAGCCCTGCTGTGCTGGACCTGAGAGGAGAGTCGGTACGGTTCCCTGGGAGAGCCTGAATCTCTTTAGTTTTAAGCTCTACTAGTCAGAGGCTGTTCAGAGAGATGGCATTCCCAGGAGGGGCACTGTGCACGGCTGAGTTCTCTGCCAGGACGTATCCCCTAAATCTCGTGGAGGAGCCCTTCACGCAGTGCCCACTTAGTGTCTTGCTATCTGGTAGCATTTCCAGGCCCTGTCCTGAGAGAACATGCATGGGTAGCTTATGCTGCTGTACAGAGACACATCAAGGGAAAAAGATCTGCTCTCATTTCAAGCATTGCAGTCCTTTCTTGTTAGCAGGGAGGAAAAGGCTGCCACTACTTTACTGATGTGTCAGTAAAAGCCACTACGTTTGCAGTGTTGAATGCTTCTAATAGGGTTATTGCAGTTCTGAATTTGAAGTCTGGCAATACCAGACAGCTTTGTTTTTGACAAAACAAGTGACTTGCTGTCCCCAGACAGACTGAGACCATGGTCTGCAAATCCTTCCTGTAACACCAGACCCAGAAAATTGCAAGGCTGGTTCTTGGCCTTGYGTCCTCCTCCCAGCATTGTAAAAAGCTACTCTTGGGCAGCTGTGCATTTTAAAGCTGGACCCTTAATGTAATTCTGAAATATGCTAATTGCCAGGCCCTTGTTTTCATTTGACAGTTTTGAAAAGCTCAGAAGAAGGAAGGAAAAATGAAAGAGTACTGTAAATAGCCCTTGGAAAAAAATTCAACCTGCTGCCCATTTAATTTCCTTTAAAACAGACTTTCATACTGTGGGAAACTCTCACAGAGCAGATTTGCACACAATTCTATATGCCTGGTACCTGCATGATCTTCCATCATTTTCTTAAGCATGCTTGCTCATTGTCAAAGCTGTTATTAATGTTACTACAGTGGTTATTTAATAAAGAAGTACTTACTCACCCCAAAGCTTGCCTATATTCCCTACTATCAGTGTGTCTAGTTAAAAATATTCTCTCTCTATATATATAGACCTTGCTTAGACCATACTTAGACCATGGTTTTAACACTACAATGATTTATCTGTAATGTAAACTCACAGTCCCTCCTGGTATGTACCTCTCCTTGCCTTTTTTAAAAAATGCAGAAGTGATTTATTCTGTAGGCAACTAAGCAAGAACTTGTATCTGCACAGTCTTGTTTTCCTTGGCCTTACAAGAAAGTGAGATTCTTTCCAAGAGCAAATGTCATAATTACAGGCCAAACTATGAAGACTTTAAAGTTTTTTCTTAGAGTTTAGTGGGACAAAACTGAAGCCTCTGGAAGTGGGGGAAGGGCTCGGCCAGGACAGACAAGATTCCTTATGAGACACAGATGTCAACTACAACAGCGTGTAATTAGTGCCCTAATTGTGACTGGGCAAATAGCGTTGTGGCTTGGGGTGGCTCCAGATGCAGGCATCCGACTCTGGATGCCTCTCTCCAAGCTGGTTACCTAGACTCCCTTCGAGGTCGGTGAAAAGAAAGAGACAGTTCTCGAGCATGATTTAGCTCATTCCTATCTCAGCCTAGCACAGGGGATATGAATCCCATCCTTATGACTGCAGTGAATCGACTTGTTCTTGCCTGCAACCTTCTTATGGCACCTACAGGTGTTCCTGGGCTCTCTCCTGTTCAGTTTCTTTTTCTCTCCTGAATAAGAAAAGAAAGAGAAGTAAGAGAGCCTATTGATCTGAGAAGATATTTTATATTCCCATTGGCTGGGCACAGGATTGGGGAGATTTGAGTCCTACTCTAGCCCCGACACTGACTTCACATACAACTTTYGGCAAGCTCCACATTCTGATTTCTGATGTGAAAAGCAGCGGTCTAATTTCTGTGTTTGCATCTGGATGACAGACATGACTTAGGTGCTAAGTGATGGTTTGTATTTGTTTCAACATAAATGTGTTTTCTTTTTCTTTTTTAGATTTAGCCCATCTCTATTTTTTTTATAAGACCCAAATCCACACAGTTCTCATAATAGCCCACAAGCACTTTATCTGCAGACTAACAAATTAAAAGCGCCCTTAGTGCTAGGTGGCTTATCACTTTAGAACAGGAGAAAGAATGAAAAGTCTTTTAAGAAGGAAAATCAAATCAGTGGAAGCCCATTATGTGAATGCACAGCTGGTTTATGGTGCATTTCTATGGCTTATCTAACAGCTAACTATAGTATCTTGTGCTTCATGCCTCCAAGGGGTTTAGTAAAGAACTGTACCACTCTCAGTGACTCAGCCTGAGATCTTGTTTACCTAGAGCATCTAACAATAGAAAATGCTCTTTTGTCTTTGTGTGTTTATTTGACACTGTTAAAGGCACAAGCTCTCAGTGGTGAATGGGACTTGAAAGCTAAATTTAATTTGGATTAGCCACTAACATGTGCTTTGTGCACATACATCTCTGAGATGAAAGCCCATGTGAATATGATGGGCAGTAGCTATGTGTGCAAATGTGGAAAATACACACCGGGATTATTCTTGCCAACAAATGGAAAAAGTAAAAAAATGTTGTGTGCACAATGGGCACGTACAGACATATGTAACACTTTGAGTTGCAGCTCCTTTCTTTAAGGGGTTGTTTTCAAAATGTATGAAAAGATAAAACTGGCTGTTGGTATTCTGGTGCACAGCCACAGAGAACTGCGAGTTTGACTTGGTTGGCACTGACTACCTGGTCGACTACCTGGTCATCTACCTGGTCATCTTTTAAGTTTGTAGGGAGACATCTTGAAGCCTTATGGGCCTTAGGGACTTTTGCAAACTTTTCCTGCCATTGCTACTATGAGTTCAGCCTCACAACAGCTAGCAACCTGAGGAATTCCCCTGCACAGGCTGCTGCTGTGCTCTGGGTGGGACACAGTGTTGCTTTGGACAAGCTCCAAGTAGCACCGGGAGGCTTTATAAATAGGTGTACTGGTATTGCTCACAAAGGTAGGGATGTGGTTTCTTCCTACTAGTGGCTAACATTCTTCTAAAACTATTCAATGATAAGAAACTGGTGATGAGGTATCTACAAACTAGCAGCAGGTGAGCACTGGACTTTTATTCACAAGACACTGCTTACTGTTGGGGCATTTAACTTACAGGTAGCACCTCATATCCAGCCTGTCAGAGTAGTTCATTTAGATTGGTCTCAGGCACCTTTTTCTTAGGGTCAAACACACATGAACAGAAAGAGGGCTCTAGGCCAGAAGATATTCTTTTTTATTTGGTAGTGGCATATGCTCTTGGCAACCATTTTTACTAGAAGCCTTGCAGCCCATTCCCCTGCACTGGAACATATACCATACCTATGCCCACGTAGGACATCATTAACATGTGACAAGCAAATGTTCATTCATGCTGTTGAGGAAGGTACTGGGGGCTCTGTGAGAAATAGTCCACCCAGCACTGCGGGAGGCACGCGTGCCAGGAGCGAGCCGTGCAGCTTGCTCTGGCAGATTTCCCATGGCCGCTCTCCTCCCGGGGTGCTCCTGATATGCACAGGGAGGGAGCAGAAGGAGATCCACCAGTTTGTAAAAGGGTGCATCCCCACTGGGACCTGTCCGTTGGGGAAGCATGAAACCAGTGCACATATATGAATCAACTACACTGTTTTTGTGTAGTCAGGCTAGCAATGGGAGAGAGAGGAAGAGGCTTTTGCTGGGGTAGAGGCAGCTGCTGTAGATGAAACGGGGAAGGAAAGACCTTTGCTCAGTTCCCAGTCTGGTGAAGTTTTTCAGTGCATATATGATTCTGTGGATTTTAATTCGTTGGCTTAGGGTGCACACAAGGTGAAGCATGTGCTTAAATATTTTGCTGAATCAGGGCTTTGATTTACTTAAAATCTCTTTTCTTCTATTTTATGGTTCTTCAATAGACTTAAATGATACATTTGCAGTTTGCTCCACACAGCAGGTCCAGCCTTGGGAGTCTGCGACTATGATAATCACTGAGGTCTGGGAGACCATACAAGTACTTTTCCATTAGCAGTTGTTGTATACCTCTGTGGGACCCAAGGTCAGTTTGAGGTGAAGGTATTGAGGCAACAAAGAAGTTAAGTTTGTATGGTTTGCTTGCCCCTATTTAGGGCAAAAGTGCTGTTCAGTGCTGTCTGGCCTTTAGCCCATGGCAAATAGCTCTCAAACTGTGCTCAGAATAATTCAGAATATGTCTAGGGCATCCTGTGCGATCCTTTGACTCCTTTAGTCTTCAGAGATMTTCAAGGATTCTGCAATCTTTTTTGCAGTGCTGGCTATAACTTGTACTGAAAGCAAAACGGAATATAAAGAACAAAGTTGTTTCATCAGACTTCAACTCTGTTTGACTCTGAAGAAATTTTGGCACATAACAGCTAATCTTATTGGCTAGTAAGGACCCCTAACTCCCAGTGAACTTAATGGGAGCTGATGGCTTCAGCACCTTTCATGTTTGGGCTTTAGGATCACACAGGTTTTGTGAAGGAGTCTTACAAAACTGCTGCTGTATGCAAACTTTTAAATAGATATGAAAAGGCAAGGCAAACAAGTAGTTCTAGCTTTACTCTTCTTTCCTAGAGCTGGATCAAGTTTATTGTAGTGATTAGGGAACAATTTGGATGAAAGGAAAAGCTTGATTCATCATGGATGTTTCCAGCTGCCTTTTCCATTTTAGAATTTTCATTCATTTTTTTCATGGCCCATACCCTAGCACACTTTTGCGTTCAGGCTCATCTGTCCAGTCTTTATTCTTTTTCTTTCCTTTCCCCAAAGCACATGGCTTTGCAGCGTAATGAGAATTAGGACTTTGAAAAATTTGAGTGTAACTCCATTTGCATGCAGAAGAATATTTTTCTGTTTTGCCCATGTTTAGGTCTCCTTTGCAACACCTACTGCACTTTTAACTTGTTTAACCTGTACTTAGATAGCCCAGACCCCTTAAATGTATTTGTGCTTGCAAATAAATCTTCCAGTCACTTACATCCTCAGACAAACTGCACAGGTGAGATGCAAGGGACAACTGGGGAAGAGGAAGAAGGCTTTATGGAGACCTGGTCTGGAGTATATTCCCCATTTTGTTTGCAGCACAGAAGCATAACTTGTCCTATTGTCAATTCAGAAAAATTTTCTTTTTTGTGTGTGTTAGTTGTGAAAATATGTTAATTTTGATCTTAAATTATTTTCAAATGAAAGTTTATTTTATGGTGATGTTATCCCCAAGAGCATGAATAAAATGTGTGGGCTTGAAAAGGTGTACTATATGTACTGTTTGTCTTTCATCCCCTTCCTTTTCTGATGATATCAAACACTGTTTCTAAAAGCATGAACTAGAACTTAGTAGTGTGAAAGAATCACTCGAGTTACTTCTCCCATGTTGTTCTGAGGAAACGGAAGAGCCCACCCCTAATGCTACTCCCTGTGAGTAAGGAATAAGTAAGCATGTTAACCTGAGGTAGTGTTTATTGGGAGTTAACATACCAGTGAAATGAATGGGGGCCAGCCATACCAGTTCTGAATTCGGCCTTCTGATAGCTTGCTGTTAGCCCTCTAGAGATCATACACTAGCCAGGCTTCCCTAAAACTGGTTGAATGGAAAGCTTACAGTCCACAGAAACCAACAGTGTGATCAGAGAAGTACTGGTATGTGTACCTCCACCTTCCCTTGTCTCTTCTTTTTCCTTCTCTGGAGTGTCTCTGAGAATATTCTTGATTATTATGATGTCTTATATTATTATTATTTTTTTATATATATATATCTTGATTAATATGCATCATAGCAGTATTTTGCACCCAACTGGAAAATAAGTTTCTTGCTCTAAACATAGGAAAGGCTCTTCCCTTGTAGCAGTTAGACAAGATTTTAGTCTGTGGATTCTGCAGTGCTCTGACAGTGGCTCATATTCTACCGGTGCCTCAAGGATAAGGAGCAAATTCTGCCCCAGGAAGCAGAGGCTGGATCAGGGAGCGCGCTGCTCCTTCGCTGAGTGCAAGAGCACCGAGTTTCCCAGCTGGAGTGCCCCCTCGCTCGCGGGCAGGGTGGCACCGGCACACAGCACTGGCCTGCCAGGACTCATGCTCATCCAAGGATGAATCACGGCAAGATTTTTCCCCAGGAGACTCTCTGGTCTCATATGCAGCTTAAAGAAATCTGGAGCAGTGAAGGAGTAGCTCTGGTGCAGAAACTAGCATATCCTATATTGTTTTGCTGCTTCTTAGTTTAAAACACAGGAAGTTGCTGCATTTCCTTTGTACCCTGGTTTGCCGGAGTTCTTCAGGAGGTATAGCTTTAATAATCTGCAGTGTCTGCTTTTTATCACTAGTTTCTCTCCTGTCCAGATGCAAAGCAGATTGGGGTATTTTTTCAAAGGGTGAGGATTTATCAGCACAACTCCCAGACAAGTCAATTAGAGCCTGCCTGACTAAATCCTCATAACATGCTTTGAAAATGTAGCTCCTGCCGTCTGCGAGGACAGTTGCGGGGAGAGCGTAGCTCAGCTGTTCTGTGTGAGAGACAGGAGCAGGCACTGCCAGCTAAGTAGTTTAGCTCTCAGGCTTTTAGCACCTTCGTTAAGACTTTTGCACAAACAGGAATGCAGGTGCTCCGTAAGCCATCAGGCTACTGCTTTGCCAGTATTTACCCATTGGGGCTAAACTAGGATTAAATTGGATGGACCTAAAAGAGGAGGAAGCTACGTAGCTCATACGTGCAAGCAGGAAGGCTATTTGACAACATTTCATCCACGAAATAATTTGTGCTCTGAAGTCCAGTTAAACTTGCCAATAATTTTGTACTGAGAAAATTAATTGCATCTGTTGCCTGTATTTTACTCAGCAGCTTCCCCAGGGACACTGCACTTTCCAAGTCTCCTCAGAAGCATGTTACTTAGTGTGTTTGCATTCTCATTTTAGCTGGAGTTTGGGTAGAGGGGGAGAGAAAAAAACAAATTATGAAACGAGAATACTTTGAAGGCAAAATAGGATTGYGCTATAAGATATTTGCACATCTGTTTCAGAATGATCACACTTTTTCTCAGTCTGTTCTAGAAATATACAGTTTGAGCAGCATAGTTGGCATTTTTTGTATATATTGTATATTATTTGTATATTTTGTATGTATTTCTTCCCTCCTGCATGCCTCATTAGCTAGSTATTCTCCACTCTGTTAATTTCTACAATAGAAAATGTCCTTTATGCAGCAATGTAATGGAGTGGCTTAAAAGAGTGCAACAAATACCAGTAAAGGTATAGATGCTTATCTTTCTTTTTTTTTTTGATGAAATTAATATGCACAGAGCTGGAAGTTCTCTTTTATCATACAACTTGAGCAATGGAAGTACAAAACTTCTTCAGTCTGCAGTGAAAATATGTCTGCACTGTGATCAGGCAGAGCCGAGTGTTGTGAGGGGCTACTGATGCAGACCTTTCTCTTTTTCCCTCTCCCATCCCTACAGAAATTTGCCTCTTTCCCTTCTCTCGCTCTCTCTCTCAGTGCTCTGACGAGAGCATGTGCCTGCAGCCGCTTGCAGTAGCATCCTTCTCTTGCTGGTCGAGGGCAGCTGGACTCATGGCGTTTGCCTGGTTTGACTTTGCCGGTGCTGTCACCTTGTTGCTCTCTTCCACTGCGTTTTTCACAGCGGTTTGTCCCCGTCCTCAGCTTGCCCTCGCGGTGCGATCCAGCACCCACTGTGTGGCCGGAGAAGGGGCGGCAGCGGCAGAGCCCCGCGCCCCTGGGGGCTCCCCGGCCCTGCAGCTGAACAGCTGTGTGAACAGGGGCTCTTCTGTCAGAGCAGCCCGGCTAAAACGCGAGGCAGGAGAGCATTTGCCTCCCTGTTAGCCGTTGCAGGTCTAACAGGTGCCCTGAGCATGTTTTACTTCTTAGTGTTAACAGGATTCAGTTTGTTCTTCTGAGGATTGTTTGCCAAAAACCTGGCGATGGGAGCCCCAGTAGCCCCTAGCAGGATGGATCACAGGCAAAGGTTTGACCTCGTTCATTAAACTGAAGTTACTCCGTGAACCTGTGGCATCAAGCAGGTTCCTGGCTAGGTTGACAGGTTGAGACTTTACCAACTTCAAACAGATTTCACAATGTGAATTTCCTGTATATTTGAAACATTGCACTGGCCAACAAGAGCTGGGCAGGCAGGCCCAGCGTGGAAGAGCATGACATGTGCTTAAAGTGAGCAATTGCGATCCAAAATCAATTTGCCACGTCAGGCTTCATCCTGTGAGTTAGCGAGTGTTGGTGCAGTGCTTTCAGCAGTGTGAAGAAATTTGAGTAGGAGGGGAGTGGCTTGAGGTATGAAATAGTTTTGTGTGTTGGAAGTGGTCGCGTGTAACCCACCTGGGCTTTGCTCGGCCACGGGTCTGTCATGAGGTCAGCTCCCGTGCGGCTTTTGCAAGGCTGCCCCCTTCTTCCCCACGGTCTCTGCGGGCGCCTGCAGCAAGCAGCATTGTGAAGCCACTGCGGAGCCTGAGGGACTTCGGACCCTCACACACAAGGTGTGGTTGTACCCCAGTTGACTTTTTTAATGGCAGCTTCTGAACTTSTCCAGCAAGGAAGGATGTGGAAGGAAGGAGGAATTCTTCCATGCGTTGAAGCTGAATTGCTGGCGTGCAAATGGCGATATTGATTATTCCTTATTGATTTTCAGATATGGTGGTTAGGGCTGTTGCATCTTTGCTTGGGAGAGCTGTCGCATCACAGTGTTGCTTCAGAGCAACCCTGGCACACTCACTGAGCTGTCAATAGCGTTTGGGTGCAGCGCAGGAACTTCAGGAGGGAGCCCAAGGCTGGGTGCTCGGTGCAGCCTGGAGGGGCTGGGTCAGGGCAATGTTTGGCAGAGCTAGTGGTGAGCACCTGGGAAAACAGGTTTTGCTGTCTGGAGAAATCAGGCTCTGTCTGGAGAAGTTCAAGGAGAAAAAGGGAGAAGAAAAGCAGGGGCAACTTCAGGAAGAAATGGAAGGAGAGGTGGTGCAACAGCTGAACTGACTGTGGGGAAAGTAGAAGTCGTGCCAGGAGGGCCAAGACTTAGTTGTTGCTGTGGAGGAGAACTCGAGCCCATCTGAACGCAGACAGCTGCTGGGTCAGACCACGATACAGCATGAGAAATGAAAACAATCAATTTTTATTTGTAACAGACCGAGTTACAGAAGTGCTGCGAGGAGAATATTCTAACCATCGCTCTGTGTCTTCCCTGGGAAGATGGGCTTTGGGCTGGGGTTGGTGTCCTGGCTTTCCCGGGGATCCAGAGGGYAGGTACAGAGTAGAGCTGTGCCACAGGGCGCGGAGCGAGTGTCATTTGAACCGGAGAGGAGCACGCCGGGCCTTTCGCAGCTGGCGCTCTTGCCTTGCAGCGCGTGAAGTGGAACGGCTGGAGCTGCGCTAACGAGAGAAAAAGTTAGTGCAACACGTCCGTTACGTAGCCAGTAGATGAAAACATCTGCAAAATCAACCAGAGCCTCCTTGTCCGGGCTCGCAGATCGTCTGCCCGCCCAGTAGAAGTGGAACTGTGTTAAACACTGTGGATTGTGCTCAGCTTCTACCGGCGGAAAGAGGATTTAGTCTCTGTGCTTTTTTTTCCCCCTCTTCTTCTTGGAAAGAGCAATAAAAGGACTAAACAGCAGCAGTCCTGGTCACTCCCTATACATAATTGAAATAGCTGCCCACTGAAGGCAGGCTGGGAGTGGGGGATGGGGCTGTGTAAGTGGCTCTGACTGTTGCTATAACAACAGCACCTTGGTCTAATTTCTTTTGAAAAATGAATTGCTGCTGGTGGGATGAARCGAAGCAGCTTCTCCCAGCAGATGAAAGCTCTGCCGACGGCCTCGATGCTCTGTTGTTTATGTATTGGGTATGGTGTGGCATGTCCAAGCAGCTCTGCTAAAAATTTCAGGACAGGTTAGATTAGACCATTCGGGTCCATGTGTGTCTGCGTGTTCGCGTGCACAGCCCTCCYCCCCCGCCAACCCTCCCCATCAACAGTCATTTAAAAAGTCAACCTACTAAAGTTTGACCTTTTTCTGCTCTGCAGACAAGAGTTTCTCTAAAAGCATATAAATCAAAGCAAGTCCTGCTTCACTCTGTCTTCTGCTTTGCAGTAGAAACCTGCTGTGAAACGGAGTTCCATCAGCCAAACATTGCATGTGGATATGGCTAAAGTCCTATCAGCCTGGCAAGGGGTTAATTTAATTTTTTTGTTTGTTTGTTTCATTTTATGCATCAAGAGTCTTCTGCTCCTAGATACAAATCTCTAAGCTGCTGCTAATGTAGTGTATGCTTGATGCATGCTGTAAATCACATGAGCAAGCTATATATTACTTCTTACATGGAGATGGAAGACACTTTACAAGACACTAYCTTACTTCAGGCATTGTTTTTACAGGGGAAAGGGTATGTGCTGGGATTTGAGTCCAAAACACTGTGGAATCCGGATGCAGTAAGGTGTTTGCCCAGGATATGGTCAGTGCCTGATATTTGAGCCATGCACTAGTTGACATGGTGATCAGGAATGAAATCAGGATATGAAAATGAACATTAGCACTGAAATAATTTGACAAGAATATTTCTGTGTTATATCCCCAAAAGAAGAGAGGCATCTATTGTTATGGCCCCCAAAGCCTCTGAAGTGCTTGAGCTGAGATGCTTCCCTACCTCCAAGGTTTGTATCCTGCATTTTCCCTTCAAATAAACCTTTCATGTTATGTTTCTGTCTACCTTAGAATTGTTCAAAGAGCAAACAAAGGGAAAAGAAAAAAGATTAGATTTTCTAGTGCCTGGTAACCCCCCAAATCCTAAAACCTCTGTAGGAAAATAATGTGGAGCTACAAACTTAGAATAGACTTCATTTTGTTTTCATTTGCAACAATGCGGGATTTCTGTACATTTGATATTTGATGGAAAATAGTTTCCATTTTAARAAGCTGCTTTTTGTTGTAATACAAAATAAGCACACTTATTAATATTTATGTACTGGGCCTGCTTTTACTTCCACTGGAGTCACTGTATATTTGTACAGGGGGACATCCAAGTTTCAGAACATGAGGAAATCTTTAGGAGTTGATATTTGTAGGGCTGGTTATTTGACACTGGATTGTTTTAATATTTTTTGGTAAATATTCCTGTATGAATAAGGTGATGGATTCAGGATAAATTAGTAGATGGTGTAAGACCTGAAAATATATCAGTCTGGCTGACATCCTGTAAGGGATCCCTTCAGCCTGTTGTTAAACGTATGGAGTCAAATCTCTTCTGCTTTGCAGGAGATAATCGCTCTTACTAGTCCCTGACTAGTAAGGGACAAAGTAGGACAAATTAAGGTTTGTCCTTTCTCGTATGAACTTTTCTTCATGACTAGAAGCACTTCTGTCAGTGGGTCCTTTGGTATGACTGTCTGTACTGTAGCCCAATATTTAGCCTGTACCGACTCCGGGCAAAGGACCATAGCAAGTTTTGGATATTTCTTTGAACCCTGTTTTTGTGTGTCCRTTGAACAGAGCAGTCTTGGTTCACGTGCTGTTTGTTGGCTATTCTGATGTGGAAGGCAAAGAGGGATAGTCACTTTTAGTACGACTGCTTAGGAGCTCAAATGAGAAAATGGAATACTGTAAATTGTGTGAGTGGCCCACTGGGGACAATACTTAAATACGTTATTTTAAGCCATTGCTGAACGCTCGCTCTTGAAGCCAGATTGTGCTCTTTCTTTCCTTGTTGTGAAGAAGGGAAACTCAGAAGTGACTGTACTCTCGTACCTGGGAAGTGGTAGCATTGCCMCATGCACGTTGGGCTCTGCTTGCCCCCAGGGTCTGGGCGAGGGTTATGTAAAGATCAGCCAGGCGAGCTTGGTGGCTCAGCAGTGGTGTCCTGCTGCATGCCAGTGACACTGGTTGCACAGCAGCAGGGAGCTGTAACACCATACGGGGGGTATTCAGCTTAACGCAGGTTTTTAGGAGAGGGGAGCAGAGAGGGTGAGAGCCATATTATGAACCTTCTTGCAGGAGCTGATTTTTCTCCTTCATGCCAGTCTGGGGTGTTGACTTAGCTTCCACATCACCGTTAACTGGCAGAGGTGAGGCAATTACCACCCTCGGGTAAGCACCTCTCACCAGAGTTTGCTGCTCCTGTGGCAGGGCGAGATGACAAGGAGATGCCTCYGCTGTGGGACTCCACGCTCTACAGCCCCGTGTGGTTGTACCAACCCTTGCTGATTAGCATGAATATGCAGGGCTTTAATCAAGAGAGGGCTGGGAGCGTGTGCACTCCTGCCTTCCCACGTGAATCTGCCGCCATGTGTAGGGCACCGTCCCAAGGCATTTGCTGGAGATCAAAGGGGGCGAGAGCTGCCGTTGGGTGCAGGGAGAGGCATGGGAGCCCAGTGATGGGGACTTGCACGTGGGGAGTCTCAAAACATGCTCCAGGCTGTGCCTCGCAGCCTTGCTGCCCCCCGCCTCACTGCAGCGGGGTTCCCCGTCATGGTGTGTGGTGCAGGGAGAGGGACTTCTCAATGCAAACTGCTGGCCTTGGTGTTCCCCCGCTCCCACAAGCCAGGGAGTGGGAAAAGAAGCAGGGTAAGGACACCTCAGTGCGATTGCCAGCCGTTCATCCGTTGTTGCCTGCGCAACAGATGCCAGCCGTTCATCCATTGATGCCCTGCGCAGGCATCTCGCAGGGAAGGAAAAGTGCTGGCTAAGGAGCAGTGCGCTGCTGGCATGTATGGCATGGCAGAAGCCCGGCAGAGAAGGAATTTCGGTCTGTGGGACACTTGGCATGTGCTGGCTTTGTGCAGTGGGTAGCAGGCAGCAAAATCTCAGGCACATAAGCCAACAGGGCCTCACTGTTGATTCCTAGAGATATGTTAATCACTTTCCCATGTGAAAAGGCTCTCCTGCTGCCGTACAAATCAAGTTGATGTTCTGCTTAGGGACTCATAGGCTTGCCTTTCTGTTTTGTTATAAAGGTCACATCTCTGCAGAAAGCCAGCACATAGCTTATGCCCGGCTAGTATCCCACGCGTGTTTGACTGGGGCTGTAGCAATGCATACGTAGGCCATGCCCTCATGAATTTTCCTCACAGCAAATACTGAAGAGCATACGCAAGGCTGAAGGGTGAGGRCAGGTCTCAGACCTGCTTCCACTAAAATGGGGACGAGATCTGGAGTTGCTTGCCYGCTTTACAGTTGGAATAAAAGGGGAGCTAGCCCTCTGGGATGGGAGAAACAGACGGGATCCAGACTGTGGGAAGAAAGAAGGCTGAAGACCTCTAGCTTAGGGAAGGGGTGGGAGCTGAGTGTCTGGATTTTCATACCAGTAAAAATACTTCAAAAATTGATAAAATCTTTCACTACTTTGTCTTCTATTGTTCTAATATCAAGGATGCAAGTGTGTCCTGAAGGAGTTCACTAGAGTTATGACCTCTTCGCTTCCTCCCCTCCCCACTATTGTTTTTTACCTTAGCCAAAGAGGGTTGCTTTTTTTAGCCTGGTACATAAGCAGAGGGCTTCGCATTTGGTGTGGTAGGAGAGGATTTTAGGTTGTTTTATTGCTTTGCTGTACGTATTTTAACCTGAATTAAAGCTCATGTTAATGCATTATTTTTATAAAGTTATTACAGCTAATTTGGTTGCTTTCCTGGCCTTGTCTTACTATCATGTCTGTTCATCTTTAATGGTAGATCCTAGCACACAGGTTATTTCCTTTTTTGTGATTCGATTGAGTTGACATCATGTAAAGTGCCTTTTATTTTTTAGGGTGGATCTATTTTTTTCCTCAGTTAAAACTGATTCTCAATATGTTTTGCAGCCAAAAAACAGAGAGATAATCAAATGAAACTATGTTAATGAATTTTCTCAAAAAGATTTAGTGTCAGCAACACATATGTTTCGATACAAGTAGTCAATTAGTTGTATTGCTGGTATTTTTCAAGAAACTTCTAGAAAATTCAAAAGATTTTTTTTGAATGTCCAATTCAAGACTCCTTAAAGGAGTCAAGCTTTCAGAAGACATTGCTTAGCATTTTGTGAAAACAAAACTCTCATCTACATGTTAGGAACCACAAAGTTGAAATATTCAATTTGTTCCAGAAAATCTGGATAGCTTGGAGAGCACAGACATATTTTACAACTCTGCACCAGTGGGCCTGCATTCTCCTACTTGGGGGCAGTTGCTTTTGTTTGTTTTAGACAGTCTTCTCAAATTGATCAAAAGTGTAGGAATGAAATCAAGGAAACTTCCAAATCAGAGTTTTTAAAAACCTACTGTCACTACTAGGCCTGGTGGGAAATAACCTGTCACAGAGTTCATCAGCAGTTTTTTTGTCTGTGCAATTGGTTAATTTATTTTTCTCTTGTTTTGCTTTCAGCTTCAAGAGACAGTAAAAAGGAAGTTGGAAGGCGCACGTTCACCTCTCAATGGAGAACAGCAGAATGGCGTTTGCGATGGCAGCTTTTCTCCAACCAGCAAGCGGATACGGAAAGATGTACCAGGCATCGAGGCAATCAACAGCTTGCCCAATAATTTGCCTTTGCCTGCTGTTTCTCCTCTTCACCAGCTTGACATGAAAGCTTCCCTACCCCTGCAGAACAGCGGGACTCACAGTAGTGGGCTAGAAGACTTGGGTAAAAATGGTGGACTTTCAGAGATAAAGCTCCCAGTTAATGGTTGCAATGAGCTAGATGATAGTTTTAACATCCTGCAGAACAAGGAGCTAAAGCAAGAGCCTTTGGATGACCCTACCTGCATAGACACTTCTGAAACATCTCTTTCAAATCAGAACAAGCTCTTCTCGGACATTAATCTGAATGATCAAGAGTGGCAGGAGCTAATAGATGAACTAGCAAACACTGTTCCAGAAGATGATATACAAGATTTGTTCAATGAAGACTTTGAAGAGAAGAAGGAGCCGGAATTTTCCAGGCCTGCCACAGAGACTCAAGAGAGTGCGAGTGTTAAAAGTGATCCATCTCATTCTCCATTTGCTCATGTTCCATTAGGATCTCCCCAGGTGAGGCCTTCTTCTTCCGGTCCTCCATTTTCAAACGTCTCCACAGCCTCTAGTGTAACTTCTGTATCCAGTGCTCCAGCAGCCCCAATCCCTGCTGGCTCACCAGCAAACTGTGTTGTTCAGTCACCTCAAACTCCCAACCAGGCCCATACTCCAGGCCAAACTCAGTCACGATCTGGAAATGGCTATCTTATGAATCCAGCAGCAGTGACGGTGGCAGGATCAGGGCCTGGGCCTGTGACTATACCTAGTGCTGACTTGTCTCCAGCTGAACAGCTCAAGCAAATGGCAGCACAGCAGCAGCAAAGAGCTAAGCTCATGCAGCAGAAGCAGCAGCAGCAGCAGCATCCAAATCAAGCCTCAAGCTGGTCACCTGTGGGCCCTCCATCTAGTCCGTATGGAGGACCCTTCAGTGCAGACAAACCAAATAGTCCAGTGATGTATCCCCAAGCCTTTAACAACCAAAACCCAATAGTGCCTCCTATGGCAAATAATCCACAGAAGACCACAATTAATAACTACCTCCCTCAAAATCACATGAATATGATCAATCAGCAGCCAAATAACTTGGGCACAAACTCCTTAAGCAAACAGCCCAATATGCTTTCTTACGGCAACACTAAACCTCTGACCCACTTCAATGCTGAGCTGAGTCAGAGGATGACGCCACCAATGGCCAATCCCAGCAAGAATGCCATGATGCCATACATACAGCAGCAGCAGTCCCAGCAGCCGCAGATGCAAGCTCAGATGACGCACCTGAGCGAGGAACAGAAACGCATGCTCATCATGAAGCAGAAAGGAATGATGAACCAGCCCATGGCATATGCAACGCTTCCTTCCCTCGGTCAGGTAAGTGTGAGTAAACAATACCTGTTGAACGAAAATGTATGCATAATAATTGTGCACAACCAAAAAGGGCTAATGCCAAGGTTCAGCAACTCTTCGTCTGGTCGCCTCCTTCACTCTCTGGGAAGTATGGAATGTCATTGCAGATGCTTCTTGGACTTTTGTGTGATATAGGAGCTCGATCATTTTATGAAATGACTGAACTAATGTAGCATTACGTTTTAGAAATGTTGTTAAATGACTGTTTTCCTCAACCAGCACTCCTTTCCTGTGTTTCTACTGATGAGTACTTAGGGCTACTCTGGGAAGTTTGGGGTTTGAAGTCACTTCCCCTCTGAGAGTTTGCTTCCTTTTTTGTAATGTGCTTGATGCTCTTGGATCCGAAACCATTGTATGGCTTATCTTCCACAGTGCAGCTAGCATCATAACCAGAAGACTGAGTGGTTGCCCCCTTCTTCTTGGAGTGGGGATCCAGCCAGCTTTAAACAGAGTATTTGGCATTTTGGCTCAGGGATCAAAGGAAGGGCGTTTTGAGTGCTGAGTGCCTTTGGTTCCCACTGGAAGAAGTAACACAATTGAATGCTTTTAGTAGTGCTCAAACCAGGCCTGAAATGAGAGGATTTATTCCAGGACTTACAAGCAGTCTTTAGCAACTTCAAGTATTTTAATATGCTGAATCTGTGGAGTTTTTTGATTTACTTTCAGCAAGAAGATAAAGCCTTGTTGGCTTGAGTGACTTGACGTCACTGTCTGACTTGTATTCCATGCTCACTTCTAGAGCGGCTGCTGCCAGATTTGGGGAATACTTTGGAATCAGTTAATAACTGATTTGAATAATGGTTATAGTAATACCAAACAGCTCCATCGCCTCTTAGGTCAGCTGGATATTCCTTTTAGTTGAGCAGCCCCTGTGAAGATCTGCACACTGGTGTAATGGAGAGGCTCAAGAATGAATTTTCTGAATGCTGTTTTGAGGTTTTTGAAAAGAATTAATGGTAATAATGGATCTACAAAGAAGGTGATACCTGCACGGAAGTTATATGCCACCAAAACATGTCAGGAATTGATATTATAGTACACTGATAGAATTGTTGGTTGATAGTTTTAGTGTAACAGCCTTTTACCAAATTGGCTGTTTCCACACCACCTACAAGGAGTACTGCCTCCTGAGTGGGGTTTAACTGTGACTCACACTGTAATGCATGTACAAGTACAGCGTAATTTGACATTTTTTCAGCCCATGGAGTTTTGGGATCTACCAATAGGAGGAGCAGGAGCTTTAGCAGGTCAGAGCCCTTCACATGTTATTTAAAATGAATTGCAAAGCAAAAAGAAATGTTGACCTGCCTCCTGTTTTTGGTTCAGGATGCATGGTGACAGCTCAAAGGCTTGTATTTCTGTTCTAATTTTGCTTGCTGATTGCATTAGAAATAACAGGTCTAACTCCTCTTCTTTTTTATGAAGACTTACCTAGAGCAATACTGCGGTAATGGCATAAAACTCAGACTGTAATCTGAGCTATAGATGTGTCAAGGTTTAGCTGAGAGGCAGGGGATGTTTGGTCAGGCTGTCTAATGCTTTATAGTTTCTTTTCTTTGTTTTTGTTAAACCTGTTGAACTCGAAGACCCATCAAACAGTTGAGAGGAAGAACTGTCTATGTGAAAGAGTTAATGTCATCTCCATTTCAGAAGTTGAGAAATTCATGTTAATATCTCACCTCAGTTCTCTAGTGAGAACAGGAAGTCAAGATTTCTTATATCTAATCTCAGTTCTCTTTTCTTAATATATGAAAAGTTAGACATTTGTTTAAAACTAGACATTCTTCCAAAAACAAGACCAGACATTAAGTCATTTCTGTATCTCATAAAGAAGAAACTTAAGGCAAAGCCATATTTTGTTATAGAATTTGTGCAGTTCGCATTTAATGACCCAATCAGAATGAGGGACATCTTGCTTGTGTGTAGGAGCAGAAAGGTCCTTTCACTCGTTATGAAACCCCCTTGCCTACACAGAAGGGATTTTGTTGGGTAAGCAAGGCTGAAATAATAGATTTCTAACTGTAATGTATTTCTTCATTCTTTCCCTTACTGCTTCCCTGAAAAACATTTTTCTGTGGAAAATTGGAAAGCTTATTATAGTGAGATGTGCTGCGTTAGAAATGGATTGTTTTTGCAAAGGTGATAAAAAGATATGCTGATATTTTTGAGTTAAATTCAGACTGATGCAGATTATCTGATTCTACTACTTACTGCAGGATGCAGGCGGTCAGAGCTGCCAGAGCACRTATGGAAAATAAGGAGATTGCACTCTCAGTTTGAAACACATTCCTGAATTTAAAGTGAATCTATCTGTGAGTTTATAGTTCCTGTTTTCATTGTAGTTTTGGTCTTTGACATAGAACTGTAAAAGTGTGTGTGTGTGTGTGTCTGTGTCTGTGTGTGTTAAATAATCATGAGGATTTAACAAATGGCATTTAAGGAAAAAAAAAGTTACAGCTATAGCTATTGCATCTCATGATTAGCACTGAGCTTATATTTCTATTAGTAACTAGTACAAGGGCATGCTGAAGACTCAAAAGATGATTTAGGGAACATCAGGCATGTTCAGAAACACCTGGTCTTATTTCTACATACTTCTGTAAAATTTGAGTATGTCTAGTTGTGTGTGTGTGTGTGTGTATACATGCGTACATATGTATTGATTAAACCTGTGTCCATTTGGGCCTGAGGTAATTCTGTTGATAATTAGCAGAATTTTTATGTGCATTCGTTGTTTTTTCAGCTACGTTGGGACCTTGCAAACACTCAGTGGAAGTTGCTAGCCCGTGACCCTCCTGTTAACACATCAGTGAGTGGCTGGTGCTCTGGGCAYGCGTCCCGGGCTGTGCTGAGCCTGACAGACTATGTTCAGTGAGAATGGTGGCAGCTAGAGGAACCCCTTGAGCTCCACGTGACCATGAGTGGTTGGACAGGCAGACTGCTAAATTAGCAGCTTAGTTAGCAAAAACTAGTATCCAACAAAAGTAGAATTTCTCTCAGGGCTTTCTCCAATGTCAGTGTTGAAACTGTTGCTGTCAGCGGTCATCTCCGTCACTATCCAGAGAGGGGCTGGCCCCGGCACCCCGGTGTCTGTTGTCCCCTCCACGCCAATGCTGAAGGAACTATATGCATTTCATATCATGAAACAGGGTATGCTCTATTTTTACTATACCTTGTTCTCTTCAAAAGAGCGTTGGATGGGGTATTCTTCTGTCTTTTTGCTAAACAGATACCAGTTTGGATTTGGGGTTGGTCTTTTTCCAGGGTTAGGCTGAAGGTCAGTGAGAAYGCTGTTGTGGAACTGACTGCTAAAACCATGCGCAGCTCCTCACCCAGCGGCTATTACCCACATTCGGCAAGGCCCTGTCCCACTACTGCTAATCCCTCATGCCTGACTTTCTGCCCTGGTTGGGCTTGTACTTGGCCATCCCCGCTCTTAGCCTTGCCCCACATACCCTGCTCTGCCCCAGGCTGATTATTTGTTTGTCAGCACATGGCAGGTGTTGCCCTTTAGCCTCTTCCTTTTCCTGCGGTGTTCTTTCATTCTCGCTTAGCTGTGGCTATAGGCTAAATCCTCAAGTATAATTTTTACTGGGGCTGGTTACTCACTAAGTATTGAGGACTAGAGGTCTTCTGCTATTTTGGTACCCATGTGATACTAAAAGAAAGTGGTTTCACACCAAGATGCAACAGGGTTTGGGTTTTTTTTTTTAAATTTTTATGTGATTTAAGAAATAAAAGTAAGCCTAAAACAACCTCCTCTCTCAAAAACAAGAGCTTTGTTTGACTTAAAATGTTCCATTTTGGTTTTGAAGGTGTTTGAAAGGTTTTATTGGAGGCTTTCTTTTTTTTTCTTTTTTTGAAACCAAAAAGTAATTTCAAATTGGGAAAAGTAAAAACATTTTCTTTGGAAAATTTCAGAATCATTAATTATGCCTTTCCTTGGTTCCAGCTGTTCAATATGTATGCGTAATGCTAGGAGAAAAAAGCAGCCTAACAGAATAGACGTTGAATGGCTGAGAGAGAGTTTGATGTTTTGAGCCAAGAGAGTGAGGGAAAGTAATGAGAGGTCGAAACAAAACAGAATCCTCTGTGGGTGTAAGAAAAATAAAACCAAACTGCAGCTCTCTGCCTGCATGAGGCTGTGAGGATGCTGCAATTACAGTTTCTATTGAAACCACTAGTTACTTTGAAATTGGAGGGATGTGAATGAAGGGGAGAAATGACACCACACTGGAGGAATATCTTCAAATTCTCTTTTCTATCTTTTGTTTTAAGTTTCTAAATTAAAGATGTGTCGTCTGCTCAGTCTGGTTTTGCATGTGAAGGATAAATGGAGATCTATGTCCAGAGAACATTTCCAAAATGTAACTGTCTTCCTCCTTTTTAAGTGAAAAAGTATGTTTCTCACTGGAATTGTAAAGAGGTTTTATACTTTTTTGAAGGTTATCTTTGGGACAGTGAGAAAAAGAGATTGCTGATATCCTGGGATTTGACTTTTTTTTTTTTTTTAAGCCTATGTAGGGAAAAAAAAGAAGGAAGTGCCCACATTTGTATTCACTGAATCAAAGTGTGGCAGAAACATAACTGTCTTACCAGATTTTAGGAGAGGCAAGCTGGAAGGGAAAAAACGATTGAAACTTTGAGGATCACTTGCTGAACAACCTATAGAGATGTAGTGAATGCCTGTCTATACTGTGTTCGACTCTTAGCTACTGCTTTTCACAAAAGCTTTGCAGGGGAATTCAAATGCAGTTCCTTCCTTTTACAAATGCCAGAATTCACTCCCCACGAATCAGTCTCCCATAGGTTCGTAAGGACAGAACAGGTAATTAAAATGTACTCAGATGGATTCTGACCATTTCACCAGGCAATTTGTAAACCGTAGCCTGGCCTTTTAGTACTTACCATTCCAGCTGTCATTTGCCCATTTTGTTAGGAAAGTGGTCGTATTAGTGTCTTAATCACTAGTAACGACTATCGGACGACACTGGACTAAGATCAGATCTCTGTGGCTCAGTTGTTWAAAAAAAAAAAAAAAAGTTTGGCATGTTGATATTTTCTCATTAACTATCTTTGATATCTGTGAGTGTGTACTTTTAACCTAACGTATACTTTGTTCACTCTATATAATTAATGTTTTTCTCTAATACTAAATTTTCCCTCTAATCTAAGCCTTGGGAAATCAAAGTATAGCAGCACTGTTTCTGTGCCCCAACTGGAGCAATCATCTTACCATAAGAAAACTATGGACCTCTTTGGTGAAACCTACTTTCCATGAAACCATACTGACTGGTATTTCTGTTTTATCCTCTGAGTCATCACTGATAAAGAACTGAAATTAGCTCTTCTGTTGTTTTCATGGAAATCATGTCAGAACAACCAGTCTTTTCYTCTTTTTAAATATTGCAACTGTCATGGTATCCCTTCAGGTCTTAGAAACTTCTCCAGTTTTCCAGGATTTGTTAAAATACATTGTTGTACAGTTTGTTTTTCATCTAGTTTCTGAAGACTCAGAGCAGGAGTTATTCTTGTCTGTAAAGCAATTGTCCTGTGTTACTTTTAGAAGCATAAAATTTATATTACCGACTGTCTGAGAAGTATACTAAATATGCCCTATTTTGAAGTCACCTTGATAGCATACATTTTCTTCCTATACACTCTAGACTGCTGCATGAAGAGCAATTTGTCCTGTTATTGAGAGAGGCCTGCTAGTCTGTTGATATAACATCCTATAACATGTGCCTAGCAACACTCCTTTGGTTTTATTAGTTGCAACTGGAATCTCAAAGCACTGTGACTTTGAAATGTCTATAGCCAGCAGCAGCACTGTTTGTACATAAAGTGGTGCCCCTTCCAGCCTCTCTTTTCGCCATTCTTTCCTTACAATGCAAGTTGTCATCATCAGTTTTAATTTTCCACTCTCATGACCCATTCCACCTGCTTCCAGCCATATCAGCTGTAATCCATTTCTCACTGTTTATGAGCCTTTCTAAGTCTTTCTTTTTATTATATAGGCTCCTAATGTTAATATACAGATAGTGTAAAACTGTGTTCTTTCAACACTCTTTTATGGTTGGATCTGTCATAAGCTGACAGCACAGCACTGCTGTACATATTGACATGTTTATACCATGTTCTCCCAATACCGTGATCTTTCATGGTTTAGTTTGCTGCCCTCAGAGCATCAGCAGGAAAAGTGTATATTACAAAATGGTGCCTGTCAAGTTCGGATGTAGACCAGGAGTTCAGCACATGGTTTGGACCCTGTTACTCTCCATTTTTATTCTGAGAGAATACTTCACTTATTTTTCTCTCATCCAAAAACTAAGACTTCAAGTTTCCATCCTTGGCAGTTCACTTTGCATATTTACTGTTGAAGTGCCTCACAGCTGGCTGCCAGAGCTTGCAGAATACCTGTCTGAACATGTTGCATGACTTAGTGTGATCCCTTTTCCTCCAGTCTATGGTCAACCAGGATGCAGGTTTGATCACAGCTTTGAGTTAGATAATATTTTGGAGTTTGGAGTTTGTCCTTTTGTTATTTCTCTAAGGCCATGATTATCCTTAACTTTACCTTTCTCTGTAGGCTAAACATCTTAGAATACTCCTTGACCATGTATTTTAATTTTCCTTCCATAATTCCCAGGTTTGTCAGTTAGCTTCTCAGCAYCTCAGAAATACGAAATTAACCTTAATTTTAGAGGGATCTGTATTCCTATGTTACTTGCTATTCACCTCTGAGGCTGCAGAAGTTTCTTTTTAATGTTCTTCCCTAATGTGTAAGTACAGATTCCTTTAAATAGTATGAGGGTCCTAATATGCTTACYGGGTTCTGTGCTGCCAAAGCTCCTTGAAAGCAGACCCGATAGCTCTGTGTTCGTAGCCTGGCCTGTCGCTCTCGTGCATGTTGGAGAAGCGTGGTTACTGGGAACTGACCTGTGCACAGTACTGCATTGATACAGGCAGAGTTTCTTCCAAATTCTTCCAAAAGCTTCCTGAAGAGGTGACCATACTTGAATCCTTGGAACTGTAGTGGTGTTTCTGCTGTCTAGAGGAGTTGTTAGTAACTCAGACTGCCTTCCTGTTTTTTGTTATTGTTTCTTCATAAATTTGCTATATCTCAACCTACTCTGATTGTAGACAAATAGATTTCAGGATGGACAAAACCAGAATATACTGGTAGTAATGAAATTCGTATTTAAGTGGCATTTTTTTACTAGAGGATCTTAATTTGCTTTACAAGTATTGCTGACTTAAATACAACAATGTCACATCAGAAGGAGAAGTATTATCATTTCTGTTTTACAGGAAGAAGAAATGATAATAAAAATGGTAAGTGACTAGCTGCAAGTCACTCCAAGAAGCCTTGGCAGAATTAAAATGACTTAATAAAATATRTTCCTTTGATCAGTATTACCTTGAGGTTATTTGTGTCAAAGTGAGATTGCAGGATATTGATATTTTATTCCTGTGCTTGTTCATTTATCTCTTCTGTGTTTTACTTTTCTTCCTCTTCCTTCTTCCTCTAAACTTCCAAGACCATTTCTCATTTTTTCAAAACTCATATTCCATGTTCAGCTCAGTGTGCAGCTTAAGCCTGCCTCCCTTTGCACAAAATCCTTTTTAGGTTATAATTCACAATATTTTACATTTCTTTTTGTTTTGTTACAGGAATTTTGTTTATTTACTTTTCTGCCACTTGCCTAGTTTCAGTTTGTAGATGGGTCAGCATGTGTCAGGGAACTGGAGGCTGGTCAGCTTTTCTTTGCTTGCTGGAAAAATCATGGAGCAAGTCTTCTTGGAAGCCATTACTGGATGCATGAAGGAGATGAAGGTGATTGTGAATAGCTGTCATGGTTGCACCAAGGGTAAATCATTCTTGGCCAATCTAATTGCCTTCTGTGGTAGTGAAATGACTTAGATCTGTGGATGTGGGAAAGGCAGTGGATGTCATCTACCTCGACTTTAGTAAGGCTTTTGGCACAGTCTGCTACAGTATTCTTGTATCCAAGTTTGGACATTATGGTCCAGATGGGTGTACTACAGGGGAAAGCTGGCTGGATCGCCAGGCTCAAAGGGTGGTGGTGAATGGCTCATACTGTACCTGGAAGCTGGTCACAAGTGGAGCTCCTCAGGGTCTGCCCTGGGTCCTGCTCTGTTTGATATCTTTATCAATGACCTGGCAGAGGAGAAAAAGTGGACCCTCATCAAATTTGAGATGACAGCAAACTAGGGGAGGGAGTTTCAACGTCATGAATATGTAAATCTGAATGACAAAAAAGCCAACTTGTGTGCCCCATAACACTGCTCATGTTACCCAGCTGGACGCATAAGGTACTGGTATACATCTCTTGCTTTCGTTGAATTTAATCTGACTTCACATTTTTACCCCTTTTTCTGCTCTGCTGCTTTCTCTTCCACCCCCTTCATCTGCAACTCCAGAAGTGTTTCTTGGAAGTTTCTGCTTTCTTCTGTTTGTATTTATAAAGTATTGTGTATTCCTTTTAGAAAAGATACTTCATAGAAACRAATTATGTGTTTCCAAGTTGCTGTCTGTAGTGAGAGCATGGATGAAGTAATTGCTCRGCACCGAGAGGGTGTATCTGAATAGCTTCCCTGCCACCACCAAGGAAGCCATGCATACAGTTTTTGTGTGATGGATTTACTAGACATTACAGGTAACAGTAGTGGTAAAGCCGTTGCCAGTGCCTGACTGGATTTAGCAGTAGGGAGGCCTCCATTTCATCTCTATTCAGAAGCACAGGAAAGCAAGCTCTTTGGCCCTCGTCGCCTGACCTTCCCCCATCTAATTCTAACATGCACCRAAGTCGGTGGTTGTCTTTCCGTTGCAGTTACAGGGAGTCAGAGCAAGCCTCATATCTAATTTTAGAATAGCAAAGGCTTTGCTGGAAAGCCCGGGGAATGTTTTACAACTGTCCACCCATTTCCTGTGCTGTGGGCAGTTGTGAAGGGTGATACCTTTCAACTAAGTCAACCGCCAGAGACAGCAAACGCGAGTTACTTTGTGTGTGCTCTGCTCTGAGCAGGGAGCAGACCCTATTTCACAGCAGCCTTCTGCTAATTTTTACTGTTGTGCTTTGAGTATGAAGATAGTCAAAGGTAAACTTACCATTTTTCCACAGAACAATCATTTTAAGTGTCCTTTTTCCTATCATTTTTAAATTCCATTTATAAATAGGAGATTAGTCTTCATTAGCAGTATAACAGTGTGCTTTGATTAGAGAGAACGGAACCCTTCCTGCTTGCTCTCCTGGTCACAGGAGATTAACTGGGCTCCTTTCGGGCTGCACTGCCACCCTCAGCAGTGCTTTGGCGCCTGGTGTCGTTTCACCTCTCTCTGCTGATGTTAAGTTTAAAGTTGCCTTTTGACTATTGTCTGGCATGGAACAAACTGTTAGTGAATTCCTTGGCTGGGAATGCCTCTTCCAGAGAGTGTGAGAGTTTATTCTCCAGTTTAAGTAGATTTTCATTTCATTTTCCCAACCTTTGTAAAGGAAACTGGAAACTAGATTCAAAATTCTCTCTCTTTCCATCTGTCTCTTTCCATCTCTCTCCCACAGTAGGGCTTTTCTGTAAACTGAGCTTTTATTCCACACAAGATTCTAATTTTTTTTGTTAGTACTCGAAGAAAAGACTCATTTTACATATAAAGATATCCTTGCAACAAGAATTATTCCTGAAAAAAGAGGACCCTTTCCCCATCTTGCCTTTGCAGTGGGAGGGCTGGGATGACTCTGCTGCTTGACTGGGAGTCTGGGTAGTTCAGTTCCTTCTCCCCACCGCAGACTGGGGCGATTGCCCATCCTGCCTTTTAAAGGACCTCCTGTCTTTCAGTCTTACTCTGCTGTGATTTCTGTCTGTTAAGGAGCTCACAGCCAGCAAAACTGTTTATCAAATAATCAGTCAATAGGGGTTCAAAAGTTAYAGGGTATCCTGTAATTAACAAGCCTATTTTGAACTATTAATAGATTGTGGTTACCTTAAGAACAAGCTCAATCCTGTTTGTTTTTTTTCCCCCTCAGTCGTCTTTTTTTTCTTGTGAAATGTGGGTGGTTGCTTTCCTCTGCCCATAGCTCTGCGCTCAGGTAACCAGGAGAAGGAAGGGACACCCGGGGAGGAGGGGAATGGCAGACAGTCGGCCGGGGGTCCGCGGTCCTGCCCGCGGGTGTTTCGCTGGCGAGGGAGGGTGCGCGCTGCAGCACCCCGTGTGGCACGGGCCCTTCGCTGCCGTCCCTGCACCGGCTCCTCTGCCCTGTCCGCACGATGCTGGGGGCAGGCGCTGGGTTTAGGCCAGTGGACTGCTGCGTTTCCGAGGCCGAACTCCAGCAAGGCTGGGGAGCCGGGGAGCAGGGCGGAGAGAGAGGCCAACACCGCTGGCTGCCTCTCCTGCCACGACCCTCGTCAGGCTTAGTAGTGTAATGGGGAAATTGCTTTTTGTGCGAGTGAGAGGGAGGTGGTGGAATAGGCAGCAGTCCTTTCCAACAGCTCTTGAAGACGAGCACAAAAGTCTGGTCGAGCTGACAAAACAGTGTGGCCAGGAAAGACAAATGTGGTGTTTCTGCTATGGCGGTGCTCGGTGTGGGCCTTTGCGCGAGGTGTGGAAGCCACACGTCAGAAGAGATGGTGCCCGTCTCACAGATCTTGTCTAATTAAACATTACACACGCTGACAACTTCATTTCGGGTAACGCAGTGAAGTGCTTCAAAAATCAGAAATGCCACAGCTGAAGTTGTCCACAACTCTCTGTACTACTCTGTACGTTGCAAGAAGTGGCAGAAGAGGAAAAAAGACGCAAGAAGAGAATCTAAAACACAGATTTTATGGGAGGCTAAGCTCTGCCAGAAAGAGAAAATTCCCTGCTGTCTCGTAATGCCTGCGTTCCTTAAACGTTTTCCCCCACTCAGTAACATTTCAGTGACGTTGCAACAGGCTGTTTGTTTATCCTGAGAGCATGGATGCACTTCAGCTCTTTTGCTTGAGGAGTACATCACTAAATACTGATTAATGTCCTAGCTAGGAACCTAGGTCCAAATAATATTCATATATTTTCAGAAGAAAAGCAATTGCCCTAGCTTTAGTGGCTCATTTTCACTCCTCTTTGTGTACTGCAGCTCATGGCTTTTAGCCTATTAGTGCTCTGAAATTGTGACCAGAGAATGTCATTATCTTTTGTGGAGTTACATGTGGAGCCTAACAAGTCTTTCAAAATTTGCATATACATACTCCTTTGCGGCTAATATAACTTTTGGGGCATATATTACATGGAGCTTTTCTGTCCCTTCGCTAAAGCAGTGTAACTTACAGCCTGCTTTTGAGGCATCAGTGGAGGGCTTCCTCTCTGGATCAGCGCAGTGCTGCAGTGCTGGTGCTGGTTTTAGGAGATGTTCAAAGCCTTGAACTCACTTTTGCTCTCTGTATCTCTGCTCAGCCTGTATCTCTGTGAAGGACTTCTCTTTGATGAGTAATCGAGGCTACCTGTTTGGTCATGAGTGTTTCGACACAAGACTGAGGTGTACCTTGCGATTTTGACCTCCTGTTTTCTCTTCTATTTTATCCACATTTGTCTTTCTTCATTTTCTTGCTTTTTCCAGTGCTTTCCATAGCATTTCTGAATGTTCAGTCCTAGCGCTCCCTATAAGCTTTAGTTATAAGCATATGTGTTCCCTCCAGCAAGATCTCCTAAAGTCTGGGACGCGTACGTGTCCGTTAATGCCTCTGGAAAGGTTGTCCCGCAAAGTGGTTCAGAGGGCAGGTTTGGAGTTTCCTGCATTCGGGAGGTTCTGCCAAAACCCGGCTGATGCATCTAATTTGCTGAAGAATTTGGCTTCTGCTTTCTCAGCAAAGATTTCATTCCTCAGGGGCAGTGGGAAACAAGCCCTTTTAATGTTACTGTTCAGCAGCTTAGTAATAAGTCTGAGACAGCCAGCTTTGTCACTGAGGAGAGAAACCAGTCTGTTGGTTCCTCAGTTCTTCATTCTCATGTGGTGCTTGCATACATATATTCTTGCATCCTCCTGCCCTTATTTAGTATCTTTTCCTGTGTGTGTGGAACATTTTGCATATATTAGCCTGCAAGCATATCTTACAAACTGTGAAGAAACCACCCATTTTGTGTCAACACATCTTCCAAACAGGTGGCTTGTTCATTTACACCCTGTGGGAGCTTGTTAGCGGTTCTTC
The DNA here is from genome assembly GCF_003343035.1 of Apteryx rowi. Taxonomy (NCBI): domain Eukaryota; kingdom Metazoa; phylum Chordata; class Aves; order Apterygiformes; family Apterygidae; genus Apteryx; species Apteryx rowi. The sequence continues at coordinate 132,435 of NW_020450407.1, read as the reverse complement.
CTCTACAGTAAGAGTGAGAGCTGTCTAGACAAGGTCAAGTATCTCATAAGAAAGCAAGCGCAAGTCCAGCAGTACCATCACGAGATCACGTTTTGATGTTTTATCTGTCTCTTTTTCACGTCTGTTTCCCACTTGTGTGAAACTTGTGTTAAAGTCTATTCCTCACTCCAGGAGCCCAGTCTTTGGCTCCTCATGTTTGCATCCTTCTGTAAAATCTGTTCTGCCAGGTTCCTTGCTGCTGAGTAAAATCTCCATTTTTACTTTAAAGAATAGAGGTGAACCTGTAAGCTGTCTTTGTTTCATTATGCTATTTGGAGAGACTGAGGGAAAGATAATTTCTTTAAGAAACAAAAACAAAAAGATTTTGAAGGGTCAGTCTAGAAAGAATTTTAAGTCTGCCCTGAAAAGCTATATCCTTCTTTTCTGACATGACATTCCTTACAGGCTTGAAAGATAACATCCTCAAAGGAAACTGCATTTTAAATTAATTTTTGTACACAATATTGCCTAGAGAAAGGAAAGTTCCTGTGATTGCCCAATATGTACTTTCTAGGGAATTATTTTTCCAATGTGTACTTCTTTCCCTCTGAGTCCTGCAGATCATCTGTATTTTTAAGCTGTCCTATATGATTTTTCTGTTCCTTTTTTCTCTCCCCCTACTCCACCAGCCATTTTTTTCTCTCTCTTTAACCTTCCACCTCAACTTTACCCTTTGTTGCTCCTTATTTAGCTTTTCCTTCTCTACCTTCCTTTCTTATCTGTTTAATAGCACAGCTCTGTTTTTTGGTATTGTCACAGTGTACAGGAAATCACTCTAGACACCATGGCTCTGTGTGGTCTGTATACCTCCAGCTGATGGAAGTAGTATGAAATATTTGTTGTCATATTAAATGGTTTTTAACCAGTCACGAGACAGATGAAGGACTGAGGGATCTTGGATATAATCTCACTAATGTGGTGGCACCATCCATGTGATGAATTTGGCTGCTGCACCTTCAGCCTGCCCTCTAATCCATCTCAGCCCGGACTTCAACGTTTCTAACTACGGAGCAGCTTCAAACACAACATGTTTTTTTTAAACAAGCTGCCTGAGAAATGTTTCTTTTTTCCCCATCAAAAAATTACACTGGATCATGATTGCTTGTAGTATACCCTTATCACTGATGGCTATACATATATATATTAATATTAATATATATATGAGTTTTCTATTGTTCAGTTGCCAGTGACATCCTGTTTCCCACATCTTGAGATTTTGTCTGTGGCAGCAGACGCCAATAGAGTAGTCTTTCAAGCCCCAGTATTCTTACAGATGGAAAAGCAATTTGAAATGATTTTTTTGGTGACATTTAAGCTGTATTAATGATATCTTCCCTCGCCCTTCATGTCCTGTGAAACTGGTCTCATCATTTGCAGATAGCTTCACTGTTCGCACAGAGGGATGTGTGAAACAAAAATATTTAAAGTCTTTTGAGGGGGTTCTGAAATAGCTTGTGACGTTTGTGGTAACTACCTAGAATGCGCACACATGTATGATTAAATGCAATGTATGTGGTTGCTCTGAGGCCGTATTTACCTCCTTCACCTCACCATGTGGGAGCTGCTAGTTCAGAATCGACACGAAACAGCTGAGTGTTGCTGGGAGGTACCAGCGGCTGCACTAATCGCCTGCTGCCGTCCTCCGCCCTTACTGTACGCACTAAGAGAGAGCAGCGTGGGGCACGTGTAGGGGACGGTACTGAAAAGCCTGTGGGTCTGAAGCGGCTGTACCTGCTCTGAGTTTCAGGTGGAGATTTCAGAGATTTCGCACCATGACACAGGAAAAGTCCCTGGGTGTCTGACCAAAGCCCTGACCTACTGCGCTGATGCAAAAGTTTCTGTTTGTGCTTTCCCAATTCCTGCACCTGGTTAGCGGATGGGGGGTGTTACATCCTCAGCGCTTCCCAGTGCTCAGATGAGAGCTAAAACCTCTACCAAAAAAAACCAAAACCCAAACCCCTTGACTCCAGTTACATAAAGGGTGGGCTGTTTTCCAAGGGCATTGCATTGCTGAAAGGGACACAGGTGTCACCTGCAGACGCACTCACAGCTTGAGGGAGGCTGTTTTGGCGAGGAATGGTAGGCATGCCAGGTGCACTGCGAGCACATGATTTTAATGCTAATGAAGCAGTGGAAAAGGCTCAAGTTAGTCGCAGTACAGGGGTGGCAGTGACTGGGGTGAAACCTGCCATCCAGCACGCGGGTACCAGCACAGCGCTTTAGGAGGAAGGGAGATGGGAAGAGCGCAAAGCGGCGCTGCTCACGCTCGCTGAGTGTCTCTTCTGTATGCGCCACTGCGTGTGCGGGGCCATGCGTGTGCGTGTACACACTGCCTCGAGCAGGGTGTTTCTCACTACAGTCAGGCAGGGCAAGTCAGATAAAGATCAGCAGAACCCAAACCTCTCAAGGTTTGTTATTCCAAAGCGTGTCCAGAGGACCCTGCTCGCCTCCTCTGCTTCCCAGCCGCCCTTCGAGGCTGTAGGGGGGGTTCATGCATTTTGCTTCTGTGCAACGCAGAAAAACGCAGAGTGGAGATGTCAGGACTGTAACCTCAGTGGAGCTCCCACCCTTGCGGCTGCTGGTGAGCAGCAGCTGTGGGGTGGCCRGTGCCAACTCAGTGCTCCCTTGCATGTACCCGGGCACTACTGGTTTAACCAACAGACCTTCAGGTGCTGCTCTCCTCTACTTTTGCTCAGGTCATTTGCTGTAGGTACAGTGTACAGTGTAAAAAAAAATTAACTGGTTTGTTCATGCTCTGGAGGAGCATGTTTCTCTGGAAAAAATACAGAGATTTGGAAAAACTTCATGAATAGTTTTGAAATCTATGCACATCTGAGGACACTGAACAGTGGTGTACCGTTTTCTTTTTAAGGTGGTTTTTAATCACTTCTCAGATTTTTCAAAACAAAAAATGCAGGTTATTGTGTTTGAGGACTGAGAATCACATGGTCTCGCTCTACTTTTTCCTTACCGATTCCACCACTTTTATTTTCCTACTAATAGAGTGTGCATTGCCTTTTCAACCTGGTGAGTGCTTTCTCACCTACACAGCGCTAGTCAATGGAAGCACTTACATAAGGATTGCAGTCTGCCCCCTGTGTGTGTTAATGAAATTGGAGTAATGTTTTTTCTAGTTCTTTAGGATTAGATTTTTCGTTTTCAAAGGCTCTTTTTGGTCTCACAAAATTAGATCACCACTATGTAAAAAACAACCCACTGTGATCACAGCTTAATTGCACAATGCCTGCACTTTCTTGAATGTTGTTCCCATCTTTTCAAAATTAAGTAAAATCCAGTGGGTTGGACCTTTGATCTGCATAATAAAGGACAAAGAAGTAGTTTGTAAATCCTTTCTTTCCATCTTTATTCTTTGCAGTTTGGGACATGAAGGCTTGAAATAGTTTTTGCTTGCTAAGAGGAAACCTTATGTAATATATGTGGAGATGCCATTATGCTAATTAGTGTTGTTAGGAAAATCAATGTATGTATGTCATCCAACAGCAAGCAATGATCTTCTCACAATCAGCAATTTATCATGCATTGCCAATGCAGTAGGGCTAGGACTATTTTATTCAGATAAATTTCTCATTCATTTAGTCAGTAAATCATGGTGCACTTCATGATAGTCATTTTTAATGTGATTGCATTTTGTTAAGTTTTAATCACGCATAATGGATTTTATCTGGCAATGAGGTCAACCTGTACTCTCTTCTCTCTCGTTTGTATCCTACCCTCCCAGCATGGACAAGTTTATGGCCATACCTGGGTGCCCCAGCATACTGGGAGGAGAGAGGGAAATACAGGAGGCTCAGGAAGACAAGCTGTTAAGTTTGGTTTTGAGCAACAGWTACTTAGCTGAAGTTTTACCCTAGGTGAAACAATAACAAATTATACTCACTGTGTCTTTGCCTCCATGTGTAACTCAATTTGCTTGCAAACTATTGTGGCACAAGCTCTCCAATGCCACTTTTGAGCTGATCCGTTTGCGTCAGGGCTCCTGGTACCTGGCAGGCTGCAGGAGCACCTTTATTCCACTGGATCCCCGGGGAGGGCTGCAGCCRGGGCTATGACTTTCATGCAGAGCCTGACGTGCTCTTTTTAGGACTGATTCTTTCTAATTAGCCTGGTGCAGCTCCAGAATATTTATTGAAGTTACCAGAGTTATACAGAAGCTAGATAAGAAAAGAATTAGATCTTTTGTTTGGTAAATGGAAACTGAGTAAACCTTCTGTGTTTTTTTGTTAATATTTAAGAGCAAGGCACCCTGATGGCATTTATCTTAACAGGTTTTAGTCTCTCTCTCTCTCTTCCTCTCTCTCTCTCTCTCTTTCTCTTTCTCTGCCTCTCTAATGCATCTTTGCCTACAGCCCCATGCATTAGCAATACAAAGCAGATTTTGAAAGCCAGGGGAATCCAAGCTCTTCCAGATGAACACTGTGATTTAAAAAAAAAAATCTAGAAAGAATAAAGGTTGTCCAAGTGGCATATGGCATGACAGTGACCCTGCTGTAAGGACAGACGTACAAAGCTAATGGTAATCCTATACTGCAGCCAGATAACATCCTGAGGTTAGGAAATCAAAGCCCCATGCTTTGGCTTAGCAGAGAATTAGCATGTGGAGCTTGCGTTAGCTCTGGAAAAGCAGCAATTCAGTTCTTAGTCATGTTGCACTGGGGGCTTGCAGTCCTGATAGCAGCAAGATCCTGCCTCACCCTGTGCAGGAAAATCAGACCAGGGTGCAGAGTGTGTTTAGCTGGGCTTCAATGTTTGGATGGGTTCAGAGAGATGCCATTTCTGATAATAGCTCATTTAAGTTAGTTTCTGTTACCGCATAAGCTGCTTGGTCATATGCTGTTGAAAAGCTGTGTGAAGTTGGGGAGTAAGTGGGGATATTTGGAGCAGAGAACAACAAATGACTGGGCTGAGGTTGCAGCAACTGGTACCCAAAGGACGTAGTCAGGCCTTGTCCGCATGGGGGACCTCAGGAAGTAACTACAGCAAACTAGACTCAGGCTGTAGAAGAGACCCCTCCAAAAACAGGAGTTTAATGTCCCTGAATGATGCACCAAAGTCTGTTAATTCAGCTGTATTTCCCAAGTGTCCCAGTGCCAGCCATTCCCCAGCAAGTGAAGCTGGCACCACCAGCTGCACTTGGGGCACCAAGAGAAATGAGACTCTGGGGGTTTTGTGGGACAGTTTCATGTGGCACAGCCCAGCACCAAGGCACATCTTTCTTCCAGGGAGAAAGGGGTGTGTGTGTGTGGTAATAGTTATTTCATTTCTCTCCCTACCTCTTATCTGCCTAGTAATACACAGGCATGGCCTGGTATCGAATGAGTGAACCACTTGTTCCGTAGATGCTGTGCCCCTGGGCAAGAGAAGATGTGGTCACAGGGTAAAGTAAAGCAAGAATTTCTGTATTCTCTGACAAACTGCTGCCGCCCCCCTCCCACCCCGAGCCCTCCTCTCTCTGCGCTACCGTGGGTGATCATCCTCACTTTTTTCCTCTTTCTTGTGGTTTTAAAAGATATTTAATAATGTGATCTTTCTTACTCATATGTTCTGAAAGACAGGAGGTCATGTTTTCCAATACACAATACTCAATATTGATAGCAAGTTCCTGGAAAACCAGAAATCAATAGGCTAGGATACGAGCTTAATTTTTTGGTGTGGTTTTAGATGTCTTAGGAGCATTCAGCTAGGCTTGATTTTCACAATGGCAGCACTCTCCCTATTATAACCAGTGTCAGTGAAAAAGGCAATCAGACCTGAGACATTTTGAGTATATTCATAAAAATTCTTTTTATATTTACTTTTATTTTTCCACAGCTGAAGGATTTGGGTACAAAAAAAAGCACAAATCTCAGTCTAAAAGCAGCATATGATTTGGAAAAAAAAGTGTTTTAAAGCTCTTTTTGGAAGGAAATCTCCTGGCTCAGTTACAGAAAATAGACAAGTATTTGAAGAATTTGTTGTTGTTCTTAAAAGTGTATGCCCACATTTTATATGGATGATTATTGGTCAGGAATGGAGATCTGTCCTATTTCTTTTTTATTATATATAAAATGATTTCTAATGAATTTGTTACCATAATATTTAAATGCCAAGTGCAAAAATAAGTTCATGAAAAAGTTAAAGTATCTTAATCACTCCAAAGTTGAATTGCTTTATCTGTTTTATTTATTTTAAGATGCACACATCAGATTTTTTTAACACAACTTTTTGAAAGATCTGGGGGTTTGGTCCTTGTTTTAGAAAAAAAGCTTCGGTATTTATTGTTGTTTCTCTTTGCATTCAAATGGTGGTGTTATTAAAAATATATWTTTTTTAAATTGGCCTCTGTGCATATCTGCCTCTTCTTTCCTGTCACATAATTTGCTGCTTTTTTTTCCTGCAATAGGGTTATATTGCCTTGCTTAGAATAATGTATGATGGGGGAAAAGTTGAAACTCATTAAAATACTTAACCAGGAAACAATCCGCTTATACAATCCCCTCTTGTTTTTGATGGTGTCCCTGGAAGGAGCAGCTGTAGAGTTAGTCATTTCTGCAACATAAGCAAACATCCATTGTGAATATTTAAAATCCAGTCTGCTAACAGAGGAGCTGCGCTGTATTTGTTGCAAGTGATCAGTCACTAATGGTTTAAAACTCAGAGATTGGGAACTTCTTTTGTAAATTGAAGAGGATCGTTTCATACTGTTGAGTGTCCCCGTCAGGATATAAAAGAAACCCAATATGTAATTTACTAAACACACACAAACTTAGTGAAAATCAGATCAAACAGCCAAGATTTTAGCTCTCTTTGGATCAAGCAAATGAACAGAAAACACTACAGAATATTGGCCTTGCCACTGCGTGCTGTCAACAGGTTTTGGCCTTGTGAAAAAATTTTGGTTCAGCACGTGATAAACTTGTGTATAACATGAACAGCTCCCTTAGTGGTGGCATTGTGAAAATTTTTTATTGTTAGGTGTAATTGTTTATCAGTGTTTATGCAAAGAAAGTCTTTCCTGAACTTAAGAGTATTTCTGCTGGGACTGCTAAAAATGCATTTAATGCATTCATAAGAATTGAGCCAGTGCCCTTGTTCTTCTTCCATAGTTAGGGCTGGAGGTCTGATATCTGGGCTCACCTTATTGTGTTCTTCAAATGCAGAGAGAAAGTTTTCTAAAGGGCAGCGAGGCTCTCAAATTCCATTGGAAGTGACTGCAAGTTGGAGCTCTAGTTCTCGTTTTTTCCTTGAAACATTTCTCTCTATACCTTTTATTATTTTGCCCTTCCTAAACCTCTCGAGCCAAGAGTGCCCTCAAGGCCGCCCGGAGTTGGCCCCCCGGCGGCTGTGCCAGCAGAGCTGAAGAGGCAGCGCGGTGCTGGAGCTTCGCAAGGTGCCGCTGCCGCYGGGAAGAGGCACCCCAGCCCGCGCCTGAAGGCTGCTTGCCGTGCCGGAAGGCAGCCCGATGCCGTGAGGCACTTGCTGCCTTGTCTTCTGCTGCGTGGTCGCAGCTCCCCGCGGGCCAAACCCCGCCGGACGTGGAGCCTCTTCTTTGGGGCAGGTTTATTCACGCCTCATTCGCGCTGGCTGAAGGTTTGCTGCCGTGGCTGGAGCTCCTGCTCCTTGTTACAAAACTCCTTCTTCCCAACTGCTTCTAGAGGAGGGAAATAGCACCGGTTAAAGTAATATTCCTTGTCTCCTTGAGTGTGTAGCTTTTTTTGAGTCCTAGCTGACTCCTGTAGTCCTGTATATGCTCACTCAGAGGTACTTGTGACAGATAACAGGTTTGTTAGGAAACTGTGATGTAGTTGTTGGTACAAGTAGCAAAAGGGCATAGTTAGATAACCCTGAATCATCAGTTAGCCAATAAAATGGAAAATGCTTTCCGGTTGATTCAGATGGCAAGAAAAAGCAGCAGAATGAAGCATTTAGGAATCTTCTATTGAAGGCTAGACCATAACTGGCCTCCATCTAGTAGTTCTGGTTTATTATTTATTCTGGTATAGCATTTGGGATAATATTCCTATTGTACCAATTGGATACTTGGATACCTAAATATTTTTAGCGTTTTCTGCTAGCTCAGTTTCTTGAAACTCCACAAGCACTGTATTTTTTTAATTCTATCCCCATTCCAAACACTGTATGGGATTCTTCCTAAAGTTTAGTTTTGCTAAATCTAGTCCAAGTTTATAGTGGCATTATCGTTACAATGGCATCTGGGCTCTGTCCACAAAGAAAGTTTATGTGTAAAGGTAAATTCTTACATACTCAAGCATGGTCAGGAAATAGAGGAACATGTCATATACCATAAATCCTATAAAGAAATTCTTGCAGGAGGACCTACAGTGGGGCTTCACTTTGCTTAGTAAATTTTCATGGTCAAGTTCCTCAGAAACCGACAGATAAATACAATCCCTGTTCCTACCTGTCCCCTATTCCTGGTTTCATAGACATTGGCTGTTAGTCTCTGAGATTATCAGCACCAAATGCAGAATATGAAAACCTGATAAATCTTTTGTTTGACCCATTCATTATCTTGTTTCTGTCACAGAGTTGTGCCAAAGGGGCTTCTGTTCACAATCCCACCTCTCCATCGCCTGTGTAGTGCTGATGTAGTGGAAATACCCCTGTAGTTCTAGGGATGAACAGACTGGGCCTAGGAATCATAGCACTTCTGCTTAAATCAGCAGTCTTCCTAGAGAAATCTAAACATACTCTGAAATGAGGATGTAACTTTTCAGAGGAAGATTGACAGCCAGCAGGGAGTTGCAGCTGGAGTTATAGTTTTTTTCCTAGAACAGATCAGCACTTATTGGTCATCCAAATACAGAAACAAGGCTCCTGAGTCAGAACGCTGTCATAGCAAATTTGTTGTCAGGCACAGAGCAGAACAACTGCTCAGGATCCTTCTGAAGTACATCAAGTGTTTGTCAGCAACTCTGTCTTGGACATACTTAATCTTATCCAACTTCTGTGCATATGCACTCCTCTTTCCTTAAAGATCTGTTTCTTTGAAATCTTGAAAGCGTGAAGGAATCTACTGTTAAATGTTTCTTGCTGCTAAATGATGCCCTGGAGCATCACGAGAGAGAGAGAGAGACAGCATTTCTCTGGCACATTGCCCGTTCAGTTTGGAGGGCTTTTTTGTTCCCCTCTAGGTTAGTCAGGGAGGTATCAGTGTCCTCAGGCTTCTCGCCTCTCGGCCCAGGGTGAGACTTTGCTCTGCTCCTCCGCCTGATAGAAGCACCAGGAGTGGAAGGGCCACCGAGGCGAGCAAAGCTGACATAGAAACATTATGAAATATTGAAGCTTTCCATGGAGTTACTGGATTCTCCACAACTCTCATACTGATGAAGAGTGTGAATCAGTTCTCCTCTAGTTGAGCAGACAGATAATTACTGAGAAGCTGCCATGCGCCTTGCCGCGGTCCCAGTTCGGTTCCTCAGCCCTCGCTCCCAGGGCAGCTCCTTCAGACCATTGTTAAACCTGACAGAGATTCGTTCTTTTCTGCACACTAGTTAATTTTCACAATGAATTAAACAAAGACTGGATAGATAAATGAGCCTAGGACTAGACTTCTTTCATCTTCCRGGGTGGTGATTACTGCAGTACTCATCAAACCCCAGCTGAGAAGGAAGACACCTTTTCCTGCCTCATCTGGAGATGACTAAGGCCTGATGACTCCAATCTCCTTGAACTCTTCTATGATGATTGCACATATTTTTCATTTCCAAAATGAACTCACTTTGGGAAAAAGGAGATTTGCTCCTGAGAAGAGATGGGAGACTGGCAAGTTGCAGAGAGTGTGTAGGGGGTGTCTTCAAATTTGTGCTTCTACAGACATGGGGAACTTCTTTTAGGCTTTCTTATTTGTGAGCTACGATATTGTAAAATGTAGCATTATTCAAAATTTTGCATCAAAAAGGATTAAAAATACAGTTTCCTTTCGGGCTTGAATTGCCCCCCCCCTTCAAAAAAAAAAAAAGAAAGAAAGAAAAAAAGAGAAAGAAAAGAGGTTACTTCATCTGGACACTTTTAAATTGGGAAAGCTCCAGGGGAGTGTAGGTTTTCCTGGACAGATGGATCCCACTTTTCTGTGTAAGGAAGGGGGGCTGCTCCGTACAGCCTGAGCAAGAGAATGGAGCAGCAACAGGAATTAGAATGAATTTTCCCCCCATCTGTGGAGCAATTGCTTTAGAATTCCACCTTGTTAAATGGCTGGCTGCAATCGTGCATGATTAATGGACAAAATGAAAATTAGATTATGTGTCTTTACTCTTCCTGTGACCTCTACTTTCTCCTGTATCAACTGCAAATGGTCTGTTAAAAAAAAAAAAAAATCTGTGTAAATACCCTGGGGAGAATGGGGATAGGAGAGAAAAGATTCAGAACTCCAGGATGAATTTTGTGGCAGAGCTCACTGCTTCCAAGGTCCAATCCAGCAGTGCTGAAGTTTGATGCATTAAGATGTGGGACAAATCCCAAAGTTTCAGGCTGCCTGTCAGTAGTCACCGTGTATGTCAATCACCCATGTGGAGCTGCATCCTAAGGAGGATTCTCTTTCCCTGCTTCAGCTGCACACAGGAGAGGAGCTGTGGTTCGGATACAGTCTGCCTATTTGAACAAATGTTTTCCTCATCCCTGAGGGTGGCGTTAGTGTGTTGCCCATCTTTGGACTCCTATTTGAGAGACAAAATTGAAAATACAAGTCTTTAAAGCATCGGCAAATCACTGCTTACCTGCAGGTGTGTTTGCCCAGGGTTCTTCGGTGGTTTTGACATCCTTCAGTGCTGCCTTGTGATCAGAGTGTGGATCTCTGCACCCATGCATCTGCCCAGGTGGAGACACCAAAAGCCTTTCCCGTTTTCAGCCTGCAACCACTGTTCAAACTATAATATCAGAAAGGGAAGATTCTTTATTTTTGTTGCAGACCACTTTGACAGAACAAAATGTGTCTTGCTGTGCCCTCTAGATCTGCGCTCTTGGAGGGAAGAATACACATGTAAATCCTGTATTAGCTTTAGAGAACAAAACTCAACGAGTTATGTGAATTGCTGCCCCAGTGACCTTAACAGGAAAGGCTAGAAGGGACGTATGTCATCTTTCTAGCAGCACAGTAAAACTAAGAGCAGGAGTATAATACCAGACTCTGAAATTGCTAGGTTCCCTTTATTTTTTCTGTATGTGGCCTTGGGAACTCAGGCAACATGGCTCCATGTGAAAAGGCTAGAGTGTAAAGCCTCCACATGGCTTCTGCTTATTCCTGAGGCTCAGAAGGGTTGACGATTATGCCCCTTGGTATGAGCTGCAGGGAACAGTCCATGTTTTCCAGCTCACATTTTAGTATGGAGTTCATATCTGGTGTCTTCTCTAAAAGGCCTCAGATCCTACAGTCCCAAATTATGTGAGAATCTTAGTTTTCATATTTTGAAAAAAAGTATCACCTAGTAGAGGAAAGCCTGAACCTGGCACCTGCAACAATACAAATGAAGAAACACACAACTTAAAGTTTATGAGATTAAAAAAAATACTAAGCCAATGCCATGGTTTTAGGGACTTGCTTCTTGATTGTTGAAAGTTCAAGGTTGGCAGCTCTGAAATCATCTCATAGTCTTCCTAGAGTAAATGTAAGAAAAATGCTGTAAGAGACCTTGGGTTTCCTATGGGAAACAGTAACTGGGTCATGGGTATGTTTGCTGTGGAGGTACATAGTTTCCTTTAAAGTGATCTGAAAAACACAGGCATAAAGTCAGAGGAGATAGTTCTGGGCAGAAGCTCTTTTTCAGGACTGATATGTTTTTCCTTGCTTTAATGAAGTTGCTTGTCCAGTCTTAAGAGAAATCAAACCTTTCTGCTGGTTCTTTTCCTTTTTGTTGTCATGTGGCACTGATCCAAAATTGGGCAGTTCAAAATCGAGAGGAATAATGATGCCCTTAATGAGGATCTTACGTGACTTCTTTATGCCTAGTATTACGTGATTCTCAACAGGTTCGTTTGGCCACCTTCTGCCTAATTAATAAATATAAGACCTGCTCCCGTATTGCTCAGCACTCATTTCAAACACTTCGGCGTCCCTCAGGTAAGCTGCGGCGTGGAGTTGCCCTCTCCACAGCGCTGCATTGCAGGTCTGCAGGAGCACCCGGCAGGGACGAGGATGCGAGGCCTTCTTGCTCTTTGTCTCTGTCGTGCCATTTTTTCACAACTTCCTTGTCGGGAAGTTGGTTTTTTGTGCATATCTTGTCATCTTCTTATGGTTCTTTTTGTAAAGAGGGGCAACTTCATCTCTGCTAAAGCCATCTGTTTCTACAGTGAGAGGCTTAGCTGGAGTGGCCCACCTCTGTAAAAATCACAGTGGGAGACCGAGCATTGGAGCTTTTATCTTGGTATTGCCAGTCAAGGACAACCTGTTTGCTGAGAAAACTACCTGTCCCCTGTTTCTGCTGCAGTTTTACAGTGAGCTTGCAATCTGTAGTTCAGTTTTCTTTCTGTAAAAAGGAAGGTAGAACCTTAGACCATTGCAGAAAATGGGGTCCTACACCTTAAACAAGCTTAGGAAGCCCCTCTGTAAAGGCTGCCATTTTCTGCGGGAGCTCACTGGGCAGATTGCGCTAAACGGCAAGTTAAGCATGATGCTCTTGGTGCAGGTGTCGGTGGGCCTGAGAGGTGAATGTGAGCTGAATATGTGTATAACTGGGCATACGTTTCTGCACAGATATTTTGGCCAGACAGACAGCTAATAGCTCCAAATAAGATACTCTGCCCTGTTATATCAGTTCATCTGCCACACAGACATGCTTAGCAAGATAGATGCTGCTTTTTATGCATATAACTCTTATTAATGCCTAAGGATCATTATGAGTATATGTGGAGAGGTGTCCTTGCTACATCCTTTCAGAATATTGCCTCTGAGGAGAGGGAGTTACTGTTCATATAACGTGGCTGTCCAGAAATGCTCGCGAATCAAATGCTTTGATTTGCTTTTTACGCAGGGTGGGGCTGCATGCCTAAAAGGGTCTGTCTTTCGGCATCTCGCTTTGAAGAACAAAGTCCTCCTAGATTTGCTGGAGCCCAGAAAGGTATTCAGTCACATCCACAGTAAATAATTTGGTCTTATCCTGTCTTGTCAGTTGGATATTTGACTGCAAAGGCTATTTAAAAAAAATAGTTTCAATTTGATATTTTCCTCTGTCTAAAACGAGAGTGGGTGTCAGGAAACCCTGAGTTTGTTTCCAGCCTCTAACACGGCTGGCCGCATGACACAGAGTCACTTAACTTCTCTCTTTCTTGTTCTCCTACTYGTACAACAGTTTCCCAGTGTATCTTGTCTTTTATGTTGTCCATCTGTTCAATTCTGCACTTTTTTAGACAAGGGCTTCCATTATTCCTCTTTCAAGGCATGCTGTCAGGGCATAAGGCGTAGCAAGCACTGATTGCCTGTTCAATATACAGCAAATGCGAGCAAAGAAAAGCAGGGCCTTATTTACACAACAGTTTCAGTCTGTGCCATGGCAGTATGTTAAATGTGCAGGAGGCCAGCAGCGACACAGCTACACATGTTCTGTAGTATGTGTACTATATGTGTTGTTTTTAGCCTCCCGGGAGAGCTTGCCTGCTAAAGTTCTGGGATCTGGATCTGCTGCGTATTCAGTGTTATTTCGGTACCCAGCTGATAGTATAAAGGCTGAATAAATTTGTTTCATGTTAGACGTGGCCTTCTGCAAATAAATGTGCATGTTGAGAAACTTCTCCATGACATAATTAGTTGTCTGCAAGCCACGGTGTCATTGTGCAGAGTAATTAGTTCTGTTTATTTAAAGGAGCACTGGAAAGCTATTAGCAGTTGCCAGTGGACCAACAGCAAGAAAAAGAAAAGATAAAAAACCCATATGTGGTGGTTATTAGTCTCTTCATCATACTAATGGACAGCTTGTACGAAATGGGACTTCCTCTCCCTGGCACCAAGTAACACCGATCATAGGGGGGACATTGTTTCTCCTCGCCGTTGATAAGGGCAGCTTGCGGAGGGCTTTGATGGGGTGCTCATTTTTATCTGCTAAGTGCACAATGCTTGTAAAAACAGCAGTGGCCTTGTTACCACTTGACATGACACTAGTTTTAGCTGTTTACACTGACACGCCACTACGCTCTTTAGAGCTTCAGCCTGGGGTCAGATTCATTAGAGTGCTTCAGAAATGATACTGATACAGCATCTGGTCTGATTTCTTTATGCTCCCTGCTTCAAGCAAGAGGGAGAGAGTTAGCGTAACCCAGTGTATGGTCTTCACTTTCTTTTCAGATTTACTTTCTGTGCTGAAATAGTTCAAGGCCTTTGAATAAGTAAATGAGATACTTCATTTGTGTGTAGCAGTGTGCTTACGTGACGGAAGGGAAAGGAGCCCTGTTTGTAACCCCTTTGAAAGTGGAAATGGAAACTGGCTCCAACATCAGTTGCATATAACTGGCTGGTAGTTCCATTTCTTGATATGAATATTTCTGAGAAAAGAGCTTTCAGGATGCCTGACAGCTGTGATTAGGCTGTGATCTTGCATAGATATAGTGCTGCTGAATTTGATAGGGTTAAAAAAAGTGGTAACTACAGCAGTTACTTCTGAAACCTGTGGAATTTAATATATTGTGGTTCTTTTCTATCAGATTTCTAAACTGCCTTATACAGGCTATTAGTGAATTATTTCCCTATTCTGTAATTCTCTAAGTCGGCTTATAAATTTTACAGAGAGGTTATTAGCTATAAACGGTTGTGACAAATGACCTGGGAAAAGAAAGAAACTTAGTTAAACTTTTTTTTTCCCCTTCTGGATTTAGCAGCTGTGCTAAGTGGAACCTCTCCTGCACTGTGCTCTGGATCTTTGTAAAGATGCAGAGCTCTCTAAAGACATTACTGACCGCTACCAGGCTCCTGAGAAATGGTGTTTCCAGGGAGGGGGAGAAAATCTGCTGGAACTCCCCACTGCGATTACAGTAGTTCTTATGTGATGAAGCAATCCAAGAGGTGGAATAGAGAATATAAGTTGTTGTAGGAGCCCTGGCATGAGCCTCAGCTCTGGGGAAGTATCGTTTTGCTACTATAAATCAATGTGCAGGTTGGAACAGTTTTGATAGAATCAAGGCTGCATCTCCCAAACCCCATTAGGTTTTGCAAGAGGACATTGCTGGCTGCAAAAGGGGACAGTCTCCAGAAAACATTAGGAAACCTCTGGCAGTGGTGCATGACTGTAATCCATCTAATATCTGTCAGGGCTCCTTTGTCTGAGCTTCTGCAGAAGCCTGTTTTCAGATCTCTGTTCTTCAAGGGTGTCCTGGGTGATTCTGTGCATAAAACAAACCAAAACAAACCCCATTAAATAAAAACGTAAATCCCATCTCTCAGTATCCTCACATTTGGGTAATCGGTCACATTATGTATTAAGGGCTATCCCTTGGATGAGATTTTTCTTCTGGATGCTGCTACTTTTACATATTATGTGATATAAATAATACTGCTAGGAATCTGAAAGCTGCAGCTCTTTATAGCAAAATTGCTGTATTATTTTGAAAATGTGCACTGCTGGTTCTGCTGCTTTTGGCTTGCATCCTGAGCACCTTTCCGTGTGGGCATCCTGTCCTGTTTGACAGTCACCCGTGCTCTGGGACTGCTGTATGTGTAATGCATGTGTAATCATTCAATCTGAAGGTGTGGGGGGAAGGTAGCCAGCAAAACATATGAGTAAGATTTTTGCCAGCGTATTTTAGTCATTTGTCGTGCATTGCTTGTTTCCATGGGAATTGGCGAGAGATGACAGAAGCGAATCTTATTCCTGGCTTTTGCCTCTTCTCGCCTCGAGTCAGGCTGCATCAACCTGCAGGACCTATAATTCAAACCCAAGGGTGACTGAGAGTGCTCGTTTTCCTTTTTAATTATTATTGCAGTGAAGAGATAGTGACCTATCTAGGGAGGAGAGGAATTGTGTGCTTACTTGTTAGACTAGCACAACACTGCAGCCCAAACTTCCTTGCGTGGCTGTAAATATGCCAGGCCTGCCTCTGTGGTGAACCACAAATGCTCTTAGACTTTTGAGGAGCCTGGGGAGATGATTCTGGATCCTAAGGAAGAACAATTCATCTCTTTCCCCATCCCCCTATACACACATATACCATCCCCTTGTCTCTTTTTAGGTCATTTATAATCAGCAGTCATGGAGCACTGGCCTCATTAGTGATATAGCCATTCCTTCAGTGCTTCAGAAATAATCATTTAGAAAAAATGCGCAGTTTTCTTCCCTTGAGAGCCCATGAGTGATGAATTTATTTCAGTCTGGCTGTCTTGGCTGTCTTGCTCAGCCTTATTTCCATATTTATTTCAACAAATAATGTACTATGGGAACAATAAAACGCTCTCTGTGAGGCAGATAGGATAACCTGAGCAGGGAGGGGTTAACCGGAGAGATGGCATTCGAAAGCTGGGGTTCACAGAGAGCCACTTCTGTCCTGGATCATTTTTTAATGTATATACTTTCTGAGTGTTTGTGTTTGTAAAGGTTTAGAAGCCCTGGGATTTGGACATTGATTTATTCATAGGGCACCATTTAGAGAACAGACATTGTCCCCTGAGTGGTCCCAGCCACCGACCTTTCTCCTGAAGGGACCATCCCTTTTGTAATGGTGGACAGGTGATTAACTTTCTATGCCAGCTAATGACTTGGGTCTCTCCCAAGCAAGCACCGCTAATTGTGACCAGTCGGGAGGGCTGGTGTACGGGGACCAATGTACTTACTGAATGAGGCAGTGAACAGAGCCGGCACACTCACAGCCCAGCTGCGTATTTGCTCCATCTCCGGCAAGTGGCACTTGCAGCTACCRTAAACCAGCCTCACTGAGGGACTTAAACTCACGATTTTTATTCTGCCAGCAAACATTTCAGTAATTGAGTGTTACGCTCTGGAAGCCTAAACGCCAAGGTCAGTGGCCAAGGACTGGGAGGCAGAGCTCCTGCCTCTTCCCCCCAGTGCCTCTTCAGACATCCTGGGCAGCCCGGCTGTGCCACAGCTTCCTGCTATGCAGATCAGAAATGCACACAGTCCTTTCCTCCTAGTTACCACAAGAACACTACGTTTAATTGAATAATACTAAACATTTTGAATTCCTTGAAATACACTCTCTAAGGATTGACCTTCCCAATGGATAAGCTCCTTCTGTTAGTCCAGTTAGCACTCCTGCTCTGCCCTGCCACTAGCCAGCATAAATCTAAATACGTGGCATCTCTTTGTACCAGGCAGTTGCAGGCACAAGTCAGATATGCAGGCCATGTGTTATACTGCAGTTTTTTTCTATGAGTTGTTATGAAAAGGAAGACTCAGCCTGTCCTCTGTCAAAATATAGCCCCTCTGCTTCCCTTCTCCCTCACCCCCGCCCAGCACAGGCAGACACACGTACCGAGTGTTGTTTCTGCTGTAGCCTTGTGTGCTCATTTCATTTGCTTCCTGGGAGAGCTTTGCTGAGGCATCTGTAACTTGTCCCTTTTGCATGAATCTGTGATGTATGTGTAACTTGCCTTGCTCTATGTTTTGAAAAGCAGCTCCTATCCAGGTTTACCTACAGCTAATATTTGTGCACGGATGACCTAGCATTTGCTTGCAGAGATCCATGCAGTTACCCATGTAGCAGCACTATATATTTCGTGTGCATGCACACGTATTCTTAATGCCACTTCAGGATTTTGTTTTTGTTAATTAGCATGGCATTCATTTACCTAAAACTGTTCCTCTTCTGGCTTATTAATAGATACTCCTGAAGTTTTTTTTTCCTGAAGTTTTCTTTCCCTTTTATACTGAACTTTCAAAGGTCCAATATAACCAAAAGTTCTCTATCAATGTAACTGTGAGGTGTGAGGGACTACTATTTAAAAGCTAGTTCAAATGCTGCATGTCTTGACCTTCAAATCCAGAGACTAATAGTCCCCTCCACGCCTTTCCTTAAGGCAGAATCATTGTTTTCATCCATTTTCTTAATCCACTGCTGTCTAATCACCTTGTAGCAACACTAACGGGGTAACGGGGGAAGAAGTAACAGTTGGTTTGCTGTCTTCTCCCCATAAGAAAAAATCAGTGCCTGCATCTGCCTTACTGGAGGGATGAATGTCATCACATCAGGAAATCTGTGGAGGATATAACCAGGAAGCCTTGCACTGGTGGCGTCTCTCTTGGAGAAAGGGAATGTTCTCAAGGAGGAATTTGGTGCTTTGCTCTTTCCAACTGCTCGCTGGGAATGCTTTCAGCTTTTGCGAAGTCACACTGCCTTGTCTTTGAGGATTCTACTCAAGAAGCACAGAGACGTATCTTTAGAGCCCTTTGCTGGTCACCTTTATATTACATTTGGGGAAAATGGCTTTAAAAGGCTTTTTACCTCAGTCAGTGGTAGGGGGAGAAGGACAGAGTCTTGCCTTATATGTCTCAAGAATATTTCTCCTTTTTGACAGAGAAACTCCTGAAAATTTCAAAGACATTTTTTTCACCTTCATTGAAGAGTGGAAGTTTTGCATTTACAATACAGATGTCCTTTGTTACAAATTTTTCGTTCCTTATTGAAATAGAAATGAACAGGAATTCACACTACACAAACTCCAGGGGAAGCAGCATTTTAAATGGAATGTTTAAAGACCTTCCTTCTCACCCTGCTTCATTTTTCACTTTTGATTCCTGTGATGTCACCTATGTGCTCTTCCCCAGTTGTTGTAGCTTCTGCTGCAGAAGAGAGGAAAAACTCACCTTGAGTGTCCGTATACAATGTGAGAGGCAAGTAAAAAATAAAATAGAGGAGGAGGAACATATCTTTTAATCTCTTCAGTTCAGAATGAACTCGGGATCAACCCTGTGCCTGGAACTGATATGCTTTCTTGGTTCTCCCTAAGTTGAACTTGCGATAATCTACTGTAAAACATTTAGCACTTCAAACACAAGAGTAGGCTAAAATGCTGTTGAAGTAGGTCTCATACAGATGAATGATCAGAAGTGATAGGTCAATACGTACAACAAAAACAAGGCAAAAACTAAGTTCATCAGTAAGGCGGTGTGAGGAAGAATGAAGAGAATGGGCAAGGAATGAAGAGCATGATTGAGGTTGCTGGATTTTACCCCTAACATGTTAGTCAACTAAATCACAGTTTACACCAAAAGGCTGGCTGCTTCTGGGAGCTCTATGGTTGCTGGCTATGTTAATTTGTTACAAATCCTTCCCTAGCTCTTTGTAGACTTACACACTTTGAGCTGCTTTTTTGGTTAATCTTTCCTTCTGTGAGAGTGAGTTTAGTGCTGGTGAGAGAAAGCAGCCTGATGGAAAAAGCCATGGAAAATGAAATCCTGTATTTATCCCTTGTGCCAGCTCCTACCCTAGAGGGGCAAGATTGAGTTCAGCTCCCTCAGTTCTCTCCTTCCCCTTGTTTTTTCTCCTCAGACTGCCCGTTGTGCAGTGATTCTGAGTTAGACTGACTCCATTCAGTTCCCCAGATGGCTTTCAATAACTTTTCAGGTTTTGCCAGCTACAGTGATATTGGGCCCCTTGCTTTAAATCTGTCAGTCAAAGCAGGTGCTTTCCAAGAGCTTTGCTCTACCTCTGAGTGTCCCAAGCTGTGGTGTGTGCCAACCACTAGTAGCACTCCAAGTTGTGGTGGTTTCTGCATCTACCCGTGCAGAAACCCACCAAAACCCTGCCCAGCTGCCCTGGCCAGCACAGAGGTGCGAGGCAAAACAGCCCAGTGTCTCCTCTCCCCTCAACGCAGAGCTTGGTGCCGCTCCTCCTGCATCCTCCCGGCCGGCAGAAGGCCCCACCGCCAGAGCCACCACTGCACAGTGCAGGCTCTCCACGAGGCTACGCTGGAGGAGCTCTGCTTGACCACAGCCCAGGTTACAAGCTTCATGCGTAGGTTGATGACGTAGARTCTGTGACCTGCGTTTGACAAATGAGATGAATATTCATTCTGGCCTTAAGATGTATTGAAGCTTTTGTCAGGAAAGAAGGATTAAAACAGAAACCACAGAAGGCTGACCAGAAATTGGAGGAAGTGGCRAATGTTTAATGAAAAATCCATTTAATTTTCCAGCCACTTTTACTCCCAGTCTGGCAGGAACACTAGGTCCCAATTCTTTCTTCCTTGTTATATTGGTTTGCCAACAGCTACAGAGGCCAGTTTCAAAGCTRGAGCAAAAACATGACATTCACACTACTTTTCCTGATGCTTCAGCCTCAGGTGGTTTTGCTTTAAGCTGTGAACACAAACCAGCTGCCTGCAGCACTTCCCTTTTTTTGCATCTGTTTGTGTATCATGTAAGTGAACATAGATTAATTGTATTTTTCTTCCCCTCTAGATTTGACCATCTTGAATGGCCATAACACCTGCAGGATATGGTGCAGTTAGGGATTCAGATGGATTAGTATGACCCTCAGCCTGCAGCCAAATGCAGGAAGAAATCCCACCCCAAAGCATCCTAGCTTCCTTTAGTTTGGCTGTTTCAATACTGTTATTAGACCTCATCAGATTTGTACAGCTTCAACTTGTAGAAGATTGAAGGAATCTGCCTTTCCCTCCTTCCTAGTGCACAGCACTTCTTTCTGCTTAAATTTTGGGGGTGTGCAATTCATCACAGTAACCAAATTCTTCCCAAAGCCGCAGGCTTTGATTGCATTAATGGAAAACCTGTGCTTTCATGCATAAATCCTGGAACAAAAGCAGTGCCCCCAGTTGCAGGTCTGGGCAGCCCTCATTCAGCAGCCAGTCGCTGATACTTTGTTTCTAGCCTGCCTTCCTCTCTTGACCGTGGCCTTTTTTTTTTTTTTGGATGGTGATTGTCACCTTAACTGTTTGGCCACTTACACCACTCCAGCGCTCTGTTCATCTGAGTCACTGAAATATCAGGTCTTCTCCTCCAGAAGCCCGAGCAGCAGTGGTTGTGGCTGAGCGCAGGATGAGAGGTGGCCAGCTGGTAGCTGCTGTCGTGAGAGCACTGCTCTAGCGTCAAGCAAAGCCGCTATTCCCCTGAGAGGAGTCACTTTCAAACCTTTACAGTCTTTGGCTCATTTGATGTTTAACCCAGCTTTACTAAAAGATTTGCAGGTTTCTTGACAGACCTGCTAGGATCCAGATTTAACCCTTGTCAGCTAACATGATGCTGAACGCTGTACCTTGGCTCGTATATTCTGGCTCTTGAAATGTGATTTGTGTTGTGTTATCTGACTCAGTGGCTTACAATCATGCTTGACCACAAAGACCCATTTTGTTATGCAGAGAAGTTCCCTGAGAAAAGATCTGTTTTCTTTCAGCTTCCCTCTTCAGATTTCTAAAAATCAGTGGGAGGTAGTGGGAGATGAGAAATCTTCATTTTTAATTCAGCTAAGTCTAATATTAAATTGGTCTATAGGTTAATGGCTACTAACAAAGCAGCAAGAATGGAAGGGAAGGAAGATTTAAGAGCAGTGGCAGAAATGCTGTAGAAATCTGCCAATAAAGTACACGGATGCATGTTTGGTGTGGTTTCTGCTGGCACCGTCTTGCTCCCTCAGCAAAGGCAAAGCTGGGAAATGAGGAGTTTCGGGTTGGAGCAGGCAGGACAGCCCGGCATCAAAATGGCAGTGCTTTGTTAGGGCCTCTGTGTCAGAGCAGCTTTCTTCCTCTTGCCCCTTCCTGACTCCAACACCAAAGTGGCAGGAGAGACCRCGTGTGTTTTCTTGGTGCTTCTCCCCATCCCTTTCTCGCAGTCCCCCTTCCCCCCCTTCCCGACTCCCCTGCACTCCTCTCGCTCCCCGCTGCCCACATCGAGCATGTACAGATTTTACGGTTCACTGGAGAATAAGTGGCTGTCATTTCACAGACGGGCCAGGATGTAATTAGCCACAATGCATCGAAGTAATGGAACAGATGTCTCTTTGTAAACTGAGTTTGCTGTTGCACACTCTGTGTGTGTGACCTGCCGACTGCTCTGGGCGATTCCTCCCAGCCCCCCTCCTCCTCCTCCTCTTCGCTCTCTCTGTTGCTGAGCCAAGGGCTTAGCTCACATGAAGTGTTTGCACGTTTGCTGTTTTGTTTTTCTCTCTCTTTCTCATGCTCTCGTCTCTCCTGCTGTAAGGCCACTGATTACGTGACGGAGTGTTAGCAAGCAGAACCTGCATTTATCGATGGAGTCATTCAAAATAGAAAAGGTGATACCCCTCTTATGAGATAATTGGCAGTTTCAAGTTGCTCGTATTACCCAATGATAATACACCAGTAAAATCAAAAATTACTGTTATGATGCCTGGCCTCCTCCTCTCTTTTTTTAACTGAAAATAAAATAGCTGTGTTCTCCCTGGACCCTCAAATTAGTATTTACATTTTAAACAAGAGATGGGATATTGGATTGATTACAATGTGTTGATGCACACAAGCTAACAACAAAACAGGCATTGTCAGAGAGATGCCTCTCTGATTCAGCTAGGAACTGTAATCAAAACACCCTCACAAAACTTGAAAGGGGGCGAAAATTAGACCTGACTTCCAGATTCTCGTTTTGTAGTGCGAGCCTGTCTCTGTTGGGTACAGAAACTGGATAACCCTCTAATTCATGGCATTTTTCTCCTTAATATTCTTGAGACGCATTTTCAGGCTGCATGTATGCAGCTTTTCACTCCRTTAGTTCGCTGTGTCCATGCAGCTGAGCCCTATACCTGTTATGTCTGGTGGCTCTCCAGCTGTGCTGCTTTAGGTGCTACCACTTCGGGTGTCCCCCTGGCACCCCATGCCCTGGGGGAGCAAGGGGAGCCGCTGGGGCAGGCTGGCCCATGGCCTCCAGCGCTTCAGCTCTGCTCCCAGCTCAGCTGGGCCATGGATGAGCTAAATGCCATGACCAGTCACCAGCTTCCACTGGTAGAGACCTAATGATAGCACAGATAGGAAGGACATTTAAAGAAAAGACATACTTGTGTGCTTAGTGCCTCTGGGTGTTTTCATTGTACAAATATGTTTGTGTATCAGGGCATTCATAGTCAAATTGTTTATACAGTCCCTTTGTGTGTGTGTGTGTGTGTGTGTGTGTGTATGCATGCTTGCATGCATTTACGTTTTATTTTCACACAAATTCTATGAAGAGCTGCATCTTTTCTCCAGGGCTGTTTTGATGACAAAGTTCCCATTAGTTCCCCTAGTTTTGACCCAGCAAGCTTAACTTCAGAATACGCATCTTTTGAGTCTTAACAGTGGTGAGATGCATTCAATAATGATGGTAAAAAGCAGGTCTTTTATGAAGGGAGGAGCAAGTTTTCACCTCGAGCTAAAATGCTAAAGAGGCTAAGCAGCATGGTAATGGAGAGCAGAGTGTAAATATGTTAAACCTGAGAGAATAGTATTGTAACTTAAAAGAATCCTCTGCAAAGATTAGCGGTATGGACTGGACATTGGCCTTGGGTCTTCTGCTCTTCTCTTCAAGCCATGGAGTGGCTGATCAGAGATTTCGGAGCATGTGCCTATTTGGGTTTTGTCTGGAGCTTCAAACATACTTCATAGAAATAAAAGCCATAATGAAACATGAGAGAGAACTAGCAAGGCTCARAAGCGAATCCTTTGTGCAATGGGTTTCTTTCCCCTACCACGTGTTCCTAAAGCTGTTTTCACCTATGTGGCCACCCTGCACTGAGCAACTCCCATGCCTTCTTGCAAGTCAGGAAGCAGGGCACCCTCCAGCCTTGCAAACCTCCATCATGGAAGGCACTGAAGCTTTTTTAATAGTCTTCACATCCAGGAAGTCAGCTGGGTACATCCACAGCGTTGAGACAGTGGTGGAGGTGCCTTCTGAGGAATTTCAGAGTGGCAGCAGATTTTGCAAACACAGTACTATGCAGATTTCTCTGTGTCAAAGATCATGTTTTTATGAAGCATGAGAAGTAGCCTGTAGTGCAAGAATATCTGTGTGTTTCTGGAGAAAAAAATTAAAGCAAATTTTGTTATGGAGTTGAGAATGTGGCTTTTCTTCTCACAGTTTAAGCTGTAGACATTTTGTGAGACTAGGAATATGGGGGTTTGGCACTGTTTATAGCCTTCAGTAGCAATCTCTCAATTGAAGTGGTGGTTGAAAATGGCATCAGAAAGAGAAATGCTAGTTGAGAGACTCTTCACCAAACACGGTTCCTCCATGGTAGAGGTACAGGGGTTCCCATGACTTCCCAGCAATTATGTTGCAGTATATTTTAGAATCTGCTATGATCGTTTTAAATGTTTCCATTCTTGTGTACCATGCTTGGGAAGGTGAGAGGCGAATAAGGCTCCAGGTAGCTAAAGCGCAAGCCGTGCTTAGTCTTGTTCTCTGCAACTCTGGGGTTCCAGCAAACCTGCGGCCCCGACCGGAGGCGCCTCAGTCTGCTGCTGGCCCAGGGCCCTCGGATGGATGCCAGTCCTGGCTGTGACTAGCTCTGTGGTGTTTTGGACAAAATAAGACCAGAATAAGGCGTCAGCTTCAATTTCACTTGTGACACAACCCAGTTTTGAACCAGTCTCCAAAGGGGAAAGGTTTGTGTGGTTGCCGGGGTAGCTCACTGTCTGACACCACATAGTCTTTGCTGTGTGGTTATATTTGGTCACTGCTGATTTCAGCACAGAAAATAGACAGTCAAGAGAGGAAGGAASGAGAGTGCAGCCCAGGCCTGCAACCTTGCTAAGCCCGCTGACCTGAAGATCCTGCAAACAGGATCGAGGGTGGAGGTGTCGCTCTCCCTGGGGAGCCGCTGCTGTCTGCAGGCAGACTTGCCCCAAGTCAGGGCTAGTTGCCTGCAAACCCCGAGTCCATCAGGGAGGACTTCCCTGAGCTGTCCTCTCCCAAGTTCTCTTTTGGGTTTTCCCTTTGGACACTTGAGTCTACGTGTTGATCTCAGGTACACTGATGGAAATGCCTGGTAACCCACATTAATGAGAGAGCAGAATTTTTGTTTGTTACCATTTTTCAAACTTGTTTAAAAAATGATCCTGTGGGTTCTTTGGGTTTTGATCAACACTGCAGCCTGCATGCTTGCTCTGTATGAGGTTGATATATGCATGGGATTTTTGGCTGGTTCTTTTGTTCCTGCCCTTCAGGAAACAAAACTTGGGGTTTTTTTAAGTATTTTCAATACAGTAAGGTTTCAAAGCAGGTGCAGTAGATTTGATTCAGCTTTGCCTTTGCATTATCTCAGAAGAAATGAACCAGTGGTGCAAATGCAAGATTGTCTAGGGTTGGGGAACACCAGAGTTTCTGCTTTGCTCTAAATGAGGGCGTTTTCTGGCAGCCGAAACTAGAAGTGGCTTTTTGGGCCCTTAACAGCAGGCAATTATATGACGCTTAGGAAGATGCTGTACAGCAACCAGCTCTAGTGACAATGCATTATCCCTGGTAAACTCTTTAAAGTATTTCTGGTTTATTTGACAAGAATTCAGTTTTTACAGTATAAACAAAGCCTTTCCTACTCCTGAAGTCCTTTCTCAGGCAAAACTCCTGCTGCCGCAGTAGAATGAAGACTGGGCTGAAGCAGTGACACCAACTGTGACTCATAGGACACAGTATTTAAGTGTGTGTTATTGTACTTAGAATGAACAGCAGATTATCACCAACACTCGCAAATTTCTTTGCAAACCCCTGTTATTTGGTTCTAACACCATCCCGACAGTAGTTTTTCTGTAAACATTCCTGATGTACAGCTTCTATATGTGAGTAAACTGAGGCAGGGAGCAATTACAGAGCTAACTGAGTCCCCAGCATACACCAGTGAGGATCATAAAGTGCAATTCTGTGACTCTGGATGGGAGGACGCATGTTAGATAGGTGGAACCATGCCTTGTCATTGATATTTAATGTTAGGACCGCGTTAGGGGGAAGAGAGCCCAGCAGAGATCCCACACCGTTGCTCTGGGCCTGGGCACAGCAGCGTGGCGTTGCCTGCCCCAGGGGAYGGGCCGAGGCCGCTTGCCGGCCAGGCTGCGGGGCTGGCAGCACGAGCACATGCACGGAGGGACCCTCTGGCTTGGTAGCCGGGCTGCGCTGGGCCAGCGGCGGGCTGCTTGTCGCTGTGGTACGGGGGACGGCCGCGTGCCGACAGAGGCACTGTGAGCAAAAACACTTCCCGCTGAGGAGAAGAGGAGTGCAACCTCGCTTTGGTGTGCGAGTGACCCCAGAGAAAACACGTTCAGGTGCTCCTCGGTTACTGTGGTGGGAGAGTGCCAAGGAGGCCAGCACGACTTGGGCTCCTGGGTAGCTTGGGCACATTTAAAAGCGTGCCTCTAAGTCCAAGAGCAGCTTCATGTCCCTTTGAAAAATGGGGCCTGACCCTCTAGGGCAGAGGAGTGCCCTGGCTATGATGGGGTTAATGGGAATTTGGACCATGGAGGCTTTTCGCCAAAGCAAAGGTGCCGTGTGGTGCCACGGTGCTGACAGAAAGGAGGGTGCCCGCGCAGTATAACGGTCCGTCAGGACACTCATTCGGGAACATGCCTTTTTCTCTCTCTCTCTTCACATCTGAGTGGTTATCTATTGCTCCTCTTTGCTGCAATCTGCTTGTAGGGCTTCATAGCATTTGAAGGTATAAGATTAGGGCTCTTTTTTTCCTCCTTTTTTTTGCTTGCCTTGAAGTAATCATCTATATTTAGGTCAGTGACATGATGAAAGATGTTTATGTGTTTTCACCTAAAGCTGGAAATTGCCTTTCCGGATATCACTGAATGGAAAAAAGCTAATGGAGCCTTGTTGTGCTTTCATTGCTTTTGCAGCGGTGTTCTTGCTTTAGGACTATAGCGCACGAAGTATCCTTCCCTCCGCGTGGCTCTGAGCTCCCAGCACCCTCCTGCATCCTCTGCTCAGCTCCCCCCACTTCCCCGTCACAGACTGGACTCAGAGAAGGACAGGAGGAAGGTCACGGGAAGTTGTTTTATTCTCCAGCTACCTGGAGCAGACGTTGTAGGCTCTGCCCTATCAAGTAGAAAATGTGGCACTGATAAATCCTGTCYGCTAAGGAGCTGAGCCTTTTTAATATGCAAGTGCTCAGTCGAAGAAAGTAAACAGACATCTCCTTCTGCAGGGAATTACTAGACAAACGTCTCCCTCCCCTTACCCTCCTTCCTTCCTCCTCCCTTCCATTTAAGTGTAGGAAATTCTGCTTTCTTTATTTGATAAAGGGGAGGAGGGGAAAGGACATGTACTGAATCATGGTTAAGCTGCTGTCTTCTACCCCAAGACCTTTCAGTCTAGATGTGCTTCATTAGTTTGATAAGCAGACACCAAAAAGGGGGAGGGGTGTGGGGCTTGCATGAGGGGATCTGCCTAGGGGCTGCCCGGAGGTTTAAGAAGATGAACTGCTAATGATGTTGAAGCTGTACCTTTTTGGGACCTTGGCTCCTGGAGGAAAAATGGGCCCTTTTCACTAATTGTGTTGTGCTCAGTAGTGTGATGGAAAGGGACTCACAAGGGAGTGAGATGGAATGAATATAGGCTGGGCTCTTCCCCCGAGCAGCCCCTTCTCCGCTCCTCCCCCCAGCCCAACTCTCTTTTCTTTAGCAGGATATCTGGCATGAAGTCATCCTAAATATCAGGAGATAACATTAGGAAAAGAGATTAATTTGGTAGGTCATTTATTTGAACAGTCTGGCGTGATCCTCTCAAACTAAACATAGATTTTAATGAATGTTGTCCAAATTGGCAATGCAAATGTTTTGATGAATAGCTACCAGAAAGACTGTGAACCTTGGATCAGGCCCCATGCATGTGCAAACACAGAATCTAAGGATTTTCAAACTTTACTCGCTCTAATCCTGTGCCAGCCCTTTTCCTCTCTGGCAGGTTCATGCCTTAGAAGAGGATAGCTGTTTCCCCACAGTGCAGCAGGGTGTGCAGTTTCTCACCCAAGGCACTACAGCACGTGTCCACGTGTGCTGCTTCTTCCTGTCATCAGCTCCCTTTTGCTCAAACACCGCTGCAGTTGAAAAGGTAAAGTGCAATTCCCACAAGTCTCACTCGTGGAGCACCCAGCCTGACGACGGATTGGCATTTCCTTATCTCACACTAAAATCTAGCCYGCCTCAGCTGAAGCTTGTGTTAATCCTTCAGCATTTCAGATGACAGTGTGGTGTGCTCCAAGTGTGTTTTGGGGTGGGGATGGTTGGTGGTAGAAAGCTCTCGGCATCTTGCAGGCTGTGCCGCACTAGGCCTGGGAGCCCCTTCCCAGACCCCATCCCGATTGACCCACGGCTAGTTGGGCCCCCGCTCCCCTGGGCAAAGGAGCCAAGGCAGCCCAAAGTGGCGCTTGTCACTTCACTTCCTCAGATGCCAGTGGGTACAGAAATCCTGAATCTTGCCAACTTAATGCCATCAAAGGGGACCTTTTTAACCTAAGCATAGCATCATTCTAAAATTGTACATCTCTGCTGCAATCACTGGATCTCTGGCCAGCTACAGACAGGCAGGAATTGCTTGCAACCTGTTCAGCAAAAGAGAACCCGGGTGCCATTTCAGGAGGCAGCAGGGTGCGCGTGGCTCTGCACAAAACGCGAGGTTTCCCCGCCACCCTGAAAAAAGAGCACCACATTTGTAGTGCCTCTGGAGCCCTCCAGCAGCACAGCAGTAGGCAGCAGGTTTAAAGCAAAAGGAAGTTTTGTTTTGTTTTGTTTTTCGCACAACACCTACTTAATGTGCAGAATTCCCTGCTGCACAATGTTGCAAAGGGCTCATGTAAAAGGAATTGGATAAATTCGTGAAGGAGAGGTTTGCAGTTGACGATTAAAGTGTGCTAGCTAGACGCAGCCTCCAGCACTGAATGCTCCTAATCCTCTCATTGCTGGAAGCTGGGAGGGATCCCAGGGGAAGGCTCACTGTATGTTTGTCCTTGTTCCTTTTACGCTTTCCCGAAGCATTCGTGGCTGGCTACTGTCAGACACAGGATACTGGGCTAGGAAAACCTTTACATGTGAGACCATTATGTTACGCTAAGAGGRTAAGGGTGGGGTGAACGCCTGCGTTGGGGCACGGTGGGATAGCTTGGGCAGCCCAGGTTGTCCGCAGTCCCATACATGACTTCCTCAGCATCCCTTTGATGGGGATGGTCAAAGGAGGAGTGCTGGCAGACACTGCAATAAATGCTGATGTTATGTGTGTTGTAAACCACTTCACAGAGAGAGGTGAACATTTTCCAGGGTGTGGTGTGGCGGGACAGAGAGACGGGCTGTTTGAAGTTGTGACCAACTGCTTCTCTTCCTTTCTTTTCAGAGACTTCTTTATGTAGTGGGTAACACACAGAACCACAATAGTAATTTCCGAGTCCAAAGGTCATTTGAGAGTTTTTGCCTGCCTCCCACCCAGCTGTCTCCTGCCTCAGCCCCATCCCCGTCCTCCCCTGCTCAGAGCCACAAAAAGGGAATGATCAGGGCGGCCGGTGGGTGCTCCCACCCAGCCACAGTGCCTGCATGTGGAAACCTCTCTGCCCTTAACACTGCTGGTTCTCCCTCTTCGCTCAGCACGTTTGTGTGTCTGCACCAACCAAAGACCCTGCTCCAGCGGCTCGCAACAGTGAAGTTGGTGCTGGGAGGGATGTAGGATTGCCTCCGTGCGGGGGGGTGCAAGGCAGTCTATTCCTGCAGAGCAGACACATTGTGTGGGGCAGTGGAGGGGGGCCAGGCTTCCAGGTCTCTTGACTGTGCCTTGGGTCCCTGTAATTACACCCATCTGTTACTTCCCTGTCTGCTCCGCCACCAGAGAAGCACACAAAGCATCACAAGTGTGATTTAAGCCCCTGGAGAATACAATGGTTTCATCTGAACAAGTTGAGTCGGCCTCTAATGCCCCGCTTTTACTGCCCCAGTGCTGCACGCTGGGCTGTCGAGGGCTGCTCTTTCACAGAGCCATCAGCTCTCACTGTTCAGTCATTATTAACTCTGCGCCTTTTTGTTGTTTCTTCTGCTGTTGTCAGACTTGCACTGGAGGGACAATGTCAGAGTTGCTCCTTCTTTCACTATCAAAGTTACTGGTTTGGGAGTTTAGTGCCTTCCACATTAATGGGGCTGGTAAACTGGTTTGGCATTGCAGTCGCTCTTGTTTTCTGTGCCCTCTTGTCATTGCTGTTGACTCATCAGGCTGAAGTGTCTGAACTTAATTGAAGCAGTAACAATGCAATCAACATTTCTCTCTATTTTTATCTGCATCTCCTCTCCCCTCTGATTTTCCTGCTGCCTGACTCACTGTTTCTGGGGCTGAGAGCTTGGCAGCCTTGCAAGGGGTTGCACTGAGGGGGGATGAACCACAGATGGAGAAAAGCCCACCAAAGGTAACAGAGGATCACTCTTTCTGTCAGTGAGGCTGGACTCCTCACATTWTACTTGTCATCCTTGCTGTGTCCCCTGTGCCACCTCCCATTTTCATCCTTCCTGCAATATAGAGAAGGCCTGGGCAGAGGGAGGTCATCCTACAACGGGGCTGCCCAAACGAAGCCACCCAGCAGCTGTATGGATGCACCTAATTAGCATCAAATTAGCATAATGCTCTTTGTTTACCAGCGAGTATCCAGCTCTCCATCTTCATCCAAGCAGCGTGACCAGAGACAGGGAGGAGAGACTGGTCTTGGTGAAATCTTTAAGAGATTGGTGGTGAAGGTACTAGCCTGGTCTTTGAATGCCAAAGACCTCTCTCGTGACTTCAAGAAGCAAACACAGTGCCACTGCCAGTTAGATGCCTAGGTAGCAGCTGTTACATAGCAGACCACTGATGCTCATCTTTTCAAAGACAGGTCTCTAACATTAGACAGCTATCTAAAAAATAGCCTGATTTTTCAGGGATGTGAGTACTGCATGCAGCCGTATCTTTATCAGTAGGAGATGCTAAGGCCTCAGAAAAAAAACACCACTTTTCTTCAGGTGCTCAATTACGGGCTCTGAGATGTGACTGTTTGTACATTAGCTTTTAAAGCAGGGTTCGGATCTGGGCAGCAATGCTGAGCGTGCTGCTCTGAGCAGGCTAACAGCACTGTGAACAAGCCAGCGTCTCACACTGCCAGCAAAAGGCCCTGGTGCAGCCAAACGTGGTTACTGAGAGTGTGATAAGGCCAGATCCAAAGCGGTTGGCTTCCGTTGCCTTCGTAAACTCATTCTGTTTTCCTCTTCTCTCTCCAAGTTCAAGGAATGTCCTAACTCTGTCAGCCTTTATTTTCCCACAGCTACAGCCAGAGAAGACAGATCTATATATCATCCAGCATACCCTATTAGTTGCCTATACCATTGGGCAGCTGCAGAAGCCAACATAGCTGAGTCAGGGACTTGACAAAGGCATAGTGCCACTTTGCAAAGAGGCTGGGTTGTCTTCTGCTTCCTCAGTCCCTTTTCCATATTGCTTCTCCAGTGGCAGGTTTGCCCGGGGACAGGCAGAAAGCCTGTAGCAGGAAAAGTGAAGCCAGCATATGGGAAGTGGAAGCTCTTAGGCTTCTGTGAACTATCTCATGGAGGAAGGGAGTAGTGAGGGGACACAGGAAGGAGGAAGCAGGAAAATGTGGCCATTTTGCAATGCATCAAGTAGCGATGTATAGTACAGCTTTTCTGGATTCAGTATTGAGTATTGTGATTCATCCTGGGCCCACCATGGAGAATTTCTGATCCAAGGGCACTTTCTTCCCAAGTAAGAGCATCTGCCTGGGTTTTAATGCTCTTTGTCTTGTCCTGATGCCCTGAATAGGCAGGTACCCAGGTAAATAAACCTGGCAAGACATACTGCGGTGTGGGGTTACAGCAGCCTAACGGTCCCCAGAGGAACCCACAGAGCAGAGTCCTCCAAGAGTTCTCTGCAGACAGGAGCAGCCTCGGATCAGCCCGATCCAATCCGGCTGTGCCGCGATGCTGACACCTGGGCCTGGAGGGCACGCAGCAGTGACAGCAGGCAGAGTAGCAAGAAACAAATGCATCTGAAAGGTTTGGCGTCTTAAAGGGATGCTAGCTCACTTTAAAATGTCTTTTCTTCTGAAAGGGATTGGAGTTGCTGTTGTTGACAGCAGTACCTAAGGTGGCTGGAGGGGAAAATGTGAGGAAAAACTGTTTTTCTCTAGTCTAATGTCTTGGTGCACTTCACAGCACATGTGTTTGTAGCTGGTGTCCATGTTTATTCTGTGTAGTTGGTTCATTCCCTCAAATGCATGTTTAGCTCTTTTCGTGAAGTGTCGGCATGCAGAGAATCACATGAAAATGTCACTGTGAAATACAGAAGCTGGTGGATGCACCTGGGTAGGTGAATTTGAGAATACTTGGAAGTTGTGAATCTCAGGCATGCCTGGGTTTCAGGCTGGCAGAGTCCCTTGCAGTGAGGCACGCCCCTCCTTTGTGTGAACTGTACCTCCCTGCATCGTCTTCTGTCACCTTTTTAGTGTTGTTACTGGACTGTTCATCTCTATTTTGTAATCTTCTTCCCATTTTTTTGTACTAAATTACCATATTGTTCTCCTCCCGCCACCCACCCTGTGATGGTACATAGAAAGACTGCTGCATTTTATCAAAAGCAGGATCGTTTTTAAGGCATACATCTAGTCCTGGACCTCTCAGAATCGATGCTGTATCTCTGCTGGCATCTTCAATAATTTTATGTCCTTGTGTTAGACTTTGCCTCACGAATTATATATAAAAAAGCCCAAATTGTGTTACCATAAGACCAAATGCTTTCAAATATGTTTGAAGTGCGTACAAGTAGCAGGCACTAACAAACAGAAATAAGGCAAGAGGTAGCTGACTTTGTTAAATACTTGTTTATACCTCTTGCTGTTGGCAGAGTCTGAAGTTTTTAATCAGTGCTGTCTGTGTGTCTGTCTCTGCCTTCTGTGCTCGCATTTGGCTTTGTTGGCATGTTTCTGTGCCTTGTGATTTTGCCTGTAGCTGCGTGCATGTTGGCGTGTCTCTCGCATGTGCCTCTGCTCACGCCGCACTTGCTCGCGCGCTGCCAGCCGGGCTTTGTCCCTGCGTGGCTCGGCGTGTCTGCCCGGGTCTTCCTGGTGCGCGCGTCCGTACGGATCTCCGGACGTGCCGGCGTCTGCCGTGCTGTGTAGCCTTGCCTTTCAATGTGCGCGTCTGTCTGTCTGTCTGTGCGTGTGCGCGCACACTTCTGGCGGGACATCTGCGTGCCTTGACGCGAGGGGGGCTGCAGGAGTGCACGCGCGAGGGGGCTTTGTGTGTGGAGGGGCTGGGCAGCATGTTAAACCGAACCCAGCGCTGGATCTCGGGTCACGATGGAGACTCCGTCATTTCCCTCTGTCACRCTGACAGACACTTGTACCAGGGAGGAAAAGCTGTTGCCTTGGTGGCTTCAGTGAAGTGAAATAAAATGCTGTTTCAAGTTGATGGGAGTGGGGATCACTCTCATGTGTCAGCTCCTTAAAAATGGCCTCGCTTAAAAAGTATATGGAGAGAAGAGAAGAAAATGGATTTTTCTCTTCTAGGAGGGGCTTTTCCCCTTTCCTCGGTGTGGGATTTCCCCCCCTCATTCCAGGCAGAGCACGGCGCTCCGGAGGGAAGGTCTTTAAAAACAAAACAAAAGGCAGCTGTCAATTTAATCCAGGCTCCCTGATAAAATTCCAGCAGAGTTCCTTTTTTCAGAGATGAAATAGGAACCCTGGCAGGCCCTCTTGACTGGCCACATAAATCATTCGTGGTAATTGCTCTGAGAAAGACGAGCGCCTCGGAGGCGCGGGGCGGGGGGGCGCCCGCGCCGGCTGCGCGCCACCCCAGGTACCCCAGCTGGGGGGGACCATTAGCCCCCGCACCCGCCGGCGGGGGCAGCTACCTGCGGCGGCGCTGGGTGCTGCGGACTCCATGGGAGCACATGCTGCAGGGGATAAATAATAGGGTTTCATGTCGCCTTCCCTTTGTTGTTGGTCCTGCTTTAATCGCCCTGGAGGGATTAGAAGTCAGACAGGGAAGACTGGAGGAGGGAGGCGCAGGGAAGGTGGAGGGAATGAGATGGAGGTGAGAGGAAGAAGCAAGAGATTGATTTAAGTGACTAGCATTTAGCGCACTGGCGGCACAATTTCAATTAGCTAATGTCTGCTTGGGTCGGTGCATGACTCTGCATGCTCCTGGTCGCTCCGATTAGGAGTGGAACGGCCATAAAAAGCATCGCGCCGAGGTCTGGTGTCAGCCTGCCGGCTGCAGCAGTGCAGGAGGACAGCTGCTCCTGGAAGCCACAAAGCTGCGATAGCTCTTTCCCTGAGCAGCCGTAAAGATGGTGATAATAAAATAACAGGGCTCCAAAGCAGCGCTACAGAAGCAGCCACCAGCCACAAACCAAATGAAGAGGGCGCTTCCTAATTCGCTTCTTTCCTTTCATGGTAGAAACAGTGGGTTCGGGTTGTTGTTTTTAATATATATCTGCAACTGCTGCTAAATGACCTTTTCTTAACCCTTCAGGGAAAAACAGTGGCCTGAGTAGTTCTGAGGGCTTAGCTAGCCTCTGCAGCCTGGGTTGTGCACAGGGGGATACTTCAACCAGGCAGCGGAGCTGCATTATGGCATGAGACCCAGCATCACACCGGCTCGCGTTGTCTCCCGTGGGTGATGCCGGCTCTCCGCTGCGAGCCTGCGCCTGTTGCCTTGCTGGCCAGTCCTGTGATAACCCTGTGCCTCACCAGTAAAAGCCTCCGTTGTTGTTAGGAGCTGTTCCTTTTAGTACTGAAACACAACCCAAACTACTTGATTCTTTGGCTCCCCACTATTTCACTGGTCTCCACGGGGGAAGCCCACTTCAATTTCCAGTGGAGTGCCAGCGCTGACGTTGCCGCTCTTCCTCGCTGCAAACAAGCTGCTCGGACAGTATTTCAGACACTGCCTTCTCTTCTTTGTGGGCATGGAGCCCAGCTGCTAAACACACACGTTTCGGCCTCCCTCCGTGCACGGCCCTGAGAGAGAGACTGAGAAACAAAGGAGCACAGCCAGCATGGTTGACTGGCAGTTGGCTTTTCCCCAACGAGTTGCTTGTGCCGGCCCCAGCAGTCTCTGGGCTGAGAAGAGGGGAGAAACACTCCTCTCCTGCTGGCTCCTGGGTGCCAAAAATGCTGGGCCTTGGCCATGGCACTCAGAGCTAGCAGCATTCTTCCCTCTTCTGGCTTGCCCTTTGCATGCTATCCAGGCATTTCTTCCTCTCTCTAAGACATTCAGCTGAACRTACAAGTATTTGAAACAGAGAGGAAAAAACGCATTATGGCTACAAGAGCTATATGTGGGTGGGAATGGGAAAAGCTGCCAGCTTCCCATCTATCCTGAAATCTCAAAAGGTGTATGTAAACCCGGAAGAGACAGCATACAGCCAAACATGCATGTGCTGTAGGCATGTGTGTACCTGGTGGTGCCTGTATTAGGGCAGACCGTGACCCATCAAGTCCCTCTGTAACAGCTCCTTCCTTCCCAAGACCTTCACCTGCAGACATTTGTGAGTTAACGCGCAGCAGTCGAGGAGGCTGCTGTGCCCAGCTGTCACATGCCCCTTTTCCGGAAGTAGCTCCCCTTGCAGCAAGAATGGCTTAATCATTTTGGAATCGGCTCCTGAGCTGCCCTAGCTCGCAGTCCAGCATATTAAGGTGAGCTGGCACAGATTTCACTTTGCCTTAATAGACTCTAGCCATTCAGCAGAGGATTTTGAAGCAGTGAAGCTCTCCCTACCACACAGGTAGGCTGTTGTGGACGTGGGATGGATGGTCACAGACCCAACTTCGTCTGTCAGCCCTTGTGAGCTGTCAAAGTGATGAATGAGTTTGCATGGTGTGGGGAAACACAAGGATTTCAGCATGCTTCGTGCACGTCAGGACCAAGTTTGGGAGCCCTCCTGGCCCGAACCTCTCACTGTGGTCAGTGGTAGGTGTACAGTGCCAGTTAATGCCAAGGGGTTGTCCTCCTAATTATGGTAAAGAAGCAGTTGTGATTTCCTTTTTAGGAGAGCAGAGACACAGGGAGGTGAAGGGAGTGGTAAGGGTCAAGAAGAAAGGATGTGAAGTGCTAGGGATAAAGATCTTTGCCTTGGCAGTAATATCCTCTCTTCCTCTAGTACCATAGTTCTCATTTTCTTAAAACCCTTTGATTCATGCTAATGAGCTCTGCACAAAAACTACATAGCGTTCAGTTTCCTGTTCCATTTCTTCTCCCAATTCCCTTTATTTTTTC
The DNA here is from genome assembly GCF_003343035.1 of Apteryx rowi. Taxonomy (NCBI): domain Eukaryota; kingdom Metazoa; phylum Chordata; class Aves; order Apterygiformes; family Apterygidae; genus Apteryx; species Apteryx rowi. Next base: position 96,257 of record NW_020450407.1, on the reverse strand, counting down.
CCTTTCTGTTCTCACCACTCTGAAAAATGTATGAAACTACCTTTCCTGCTGTTTAAATATGAACCTGAGAGTTAGAGAGTGCCTTGCCTTTGAGACAAAGATGTTAAAAAACATAAAATGGTATTAAAATATCTGCATCCTACTTCACAGAGGGTCTCAGTTCTAAGGAAGCTGCTGACTTGGTGGAAAAAATTTGCAGTTCCCATGTGGAATGAGAGGAGAAGAATCATTTCCTGCACTAAAGCACTTGCCAGAAGAGGTGATGAAGTCCTTGCTTTGTACAGTGAGGACTGTCATCTCGAGAGCTGCACTCCCACACTGCAAAATGGTTCATTGATCTTGTGGACTGGCTCCTGAAAGCAGCCCCCTTGCAGGAATGGAAAGGTGAGCTGTCTCTGCTCCCTGACAGAGCAATGGAGATGAAGGCCTTCACTGTGACATGCTCTGCGTAGACGTGCAAGCGCCAGAGCCAAACCCCAAAATAGCCTCATTGTGTGCCATATTGCATTATTTAGTTATTGGCATCCCTCACCGACTGATTGACAGTATTGAAGTGGTTCTTTTTTAACTAGAGAGAAAGCTGGGGGGGGGGGAAGGGACCTGGGAATCCCACAGTCAGAGAGAAACAGAAAACAAGCTGGAAAAAGGGTAGTTTCTTCCTGACCAGCAGACAGCGTGAACAGCAGTTGCTGGGCCTATTTGCAGAATGTTTCTTTTTTCAATGTTACATCTGTTGAATACAGGGATGCTGCTTCATAGGATGGCTGTCCAGAAAATTGGACCAGATTCCCACACAAGGCCCTGGCTGAGGCAGGTGCTCAAGTCGATGCTCCCAGTACCTCTCAGAGAGCCAAATGAGTAGTCCTTTGGGAACACAACTTTGGGAAACCCTTACTGAAAGTGTATAAGAATCTGTGTCTTTTTTGCAGTCAAATGCCTTGCCATTTTTCCATAACTGATTCATTGTGGCTTCCTGAAGAGCTTCTGAATCACAGTAAAGCTGTTTCATTAATTCCTTGATTTTAGCCTAATCTTCTTAGTATCTTCCTGTAGAATTTACTAGGGATCTAGCTAGCTCATGAATGCTTCTGTGAGGGATGCACTAGGAAATATATTGGCAGAATAGACAGATTTCAATCAAATATTAACGGGATACTGCAGGGTAATGGGTGTGATAGATGGGCAGCACTGAAAGGATTAGTGCAGTATTGTACACATGTTGGTTATAATGGATAGTCTTGTATGAACAGTGACATTTTTGAGGTACCAGTTCTGCTTTTGTTTCTTTTGGGAATTAGAAGCATGGATTAATAACTTCCGGGAAGCATGTGTAATAGAGGTGCTAGTCTCACTAATGTTTTAAGGTACAACTCTTGTCTAAGAAATAACTCTGAAAAGAAGGTGGTGTTTTTTTTTCACATCTTTGTCAAATGTGCTCCAGACAGTTAGAAATGCGCAAGTTTTTCTCATTTCTCCTCTTATTCTACCCAAGATCTAAAATTAAGCTAAACTTTCTCCTTCTTATAGGTTGTAACTATGAGTAAAGATTCGGAGGGTTCAGGATAGCGGAATCCCACTGCTTTCAGGAAGGGCGTTGTTAAGGGCTCAGGCTGCAGATGACTATGCCACTGTTAGTGGAAGATCGCTCTGCTGCTGTCCTTCTCAGATGTGCCACCAGAGCTGCTCTCCTGAGTACTAGTACTCCCTGACTCCCCCCAGGAGGGGACCATGTTGGAGCTTCTACCCTGCAAGGTGGCTCATGGGGCAGCATACAAACAGGTACAAACCTGGCATCAGTGCCGGCTGCATTTCAGTGGTTCCTTGCCCATTGCCGGGCCAGAGCAGAAACTGGCACACCTCTTTAAGACCCCTTGGGAAACTGAGGCTTCAATTCATTGAGAATAGCCTTCCTTATCCATTACCCGTTAAGAGGTCTGTCACCAGTCAGCTGTTGACATTGTTGGCCTTTGAAATGCCCCAGGTGGAGTTTGCTTGCGAAACACATTTATGGCTACTTAGCTATCTGAAATGTCTACCTTACTGCCATCTTTTCAGGTGAAACGTAGAGATGCTTTTATATTCCTGAGCCGCAGAGGTAAGGATTTGCAAGGGTTGGCAGGATCCCTTTGAGTGCTTGGGTACCTGTGTAGACATTAATAGCAGTTGTCAACATGCAAGCTAATGTAATGATATAAAGGTGAGCGAGCTTATGCTCCCAGGCAGAAGCTGGGAGCTGCCTACAGAGCATAGCATAGGATGGGATTTTTTATAATAAAAGCTGACTCCTTTTGGATCTACAAGCTCTACAGGTATGTTCCAGTTTCAGCGAGGGGGCCTCCCTTATTTTTCCTGGACAGTGCAGAACATGGAACTGAGAGGAAACATTACTAAAGGCAACACTGTGTGTTCTCAGGGTCAGACAGAAACATTATCCTGGCATTAACCCAAACCCCAGTCTCGTTTTTAACCTCTGCTGTGTGAAATGCATAATCCAGGGTTATCTTTTACTAGAATGTAAGCAATTGCTAAACTAAGTTTCCAGCTGTGAATACAGCTTACCCCGTGACTGCAGCACTTCGGTATTGACAGATGTGTCTGTTACCGGCTGACACTTGGAAAGCCAGATTGATTGGCTCAAATAGGAATCCAGAGATTTATCTGAAGGGTCATATAGGTTCTTCAAAACATCTCCTCAGTTCACGCTGCCGGTTCTGCCCTTTGAGCATATCTGAAAGGGGGTTGCACCGGTGCTGTTTAGATGGAACATAGTAGAATTTCAGTTTATCCCTAATTTTTTACAAATGTATTAAAATAAAGTTTAAGGTTCATTTCAGTCCATTATATCTGAAAGCTACAGATTTGAGCCCAGCTTGGTTAGTTCAGGATGATATACTGGCACTTCTAGCCCCTCCTCTGAGGCTGCGAGAGGTATTAAAACAGAAAGCCTCAGAATCCAAATGGTGTTTTAGCACAGTATATTTCATTCTATTTTCACTGGAATGTCTTTTTAATGACAGTACAGAAATCTCTGTAAGGTATACTTCCCCGCACATTTCCATGCTCGGGCCTCATACATCTGCGCTCATGAGGTACATCCGCTTTGTTCTTCCCAGCTTAGATCAAGCAGATTTTTTGTGAGCACATCTCGGGCTATGTTCTGCCATATCCCCGAATAATCATGAACTGAATTCCCAATCAGCTTGCTTTTTGCAACTAAAATCCTGTTGATTTCAACAGTATAGTCTSGTTTAAAATACACAGTGAAACTGCTCTCCGAGTCCGTCCCAGGGGGACCCTGTAATCTTATTAGAAGCACCTGCTGCCATTTTATTTTAACCTCGCAGTTTTCCCTGCAGTATAATGAATTCAATATTACTCTGCCACAGAAAGCCATCCCGAGCGCGCGTTACCGTCGCTGGGGGAGAGGACGGCCCCGCTTCGAGGGGCTGCTTGCGGCACCTTGCCCCTCGCCGCCCGGCCCCACGCGGCCGGGGGAGCGACC
>NW_020450407.1:61292-92655 GCF_003343035.1 Apteryx rowi | reverse complement strand
GCTGCGGCTCCCCGGCCGGCCGGCCTGCCCTCCCGCCGGGGCCGGCAGGGCAGCTGCTGCTGCAGGTGGCGGCGCGCAGCGCGGTGGCCCTAGCAGGCTGCAGCAGCTTGGCTCTAAATCTTTTCCTGTGGCTGTTAAATCAGTAATGAAGCAGGATATAAAGTGCTTTTGCAGCTTCTGGGATATCAGGCCTCTCCACTGCCGGCTTCACAGCTGTTACTTCTAATCAGCTGGGCAGGCACCATAGAAATGTCAATTTTAATAAACAGTCTTTCATTTCAAATTCAGTTTACGTTTTGCACATGCTGAGGGGGGCTCCTGACCTTGTGAACTTCCATGTCAGGGCTGCTCGCTGAACATATGTAACTTCCTCTCTCGCAGCGCTCCCAAATGCGTGCTGCTACAGGCGTGCGGGTGCCGTCGTTACGGAGGCAGCAGCGGCCGGCCTGGGTGACCGGCGTCCGTGGCGGCTTCCCGTCTTGGCAGCGGGCATTTGCCAGTGCCTCCCGAGGCACGTCAGAGCAGGATGAAAGTGTAGCGCTGTGCCCCGAGATGTTCTCCAGGCCCTCAGCAATCTGCGGCTCCGGGACTTCCAGAGCCACGGGTTGCGTCTTGGTGTTTAATTAGAGGTGTTTAATTAGCAGTGGGTCGGTTTGGATCACACTCAGCTCTGAGCCTGGACTGCACCAAGATTCAGAAGGGTCAGTACTGTAGTTCAGCCACTTAAAAATCTGGGAATAAATCACTCCGTCTGGGCTGAGATTCGGATGCCCACTAGGAATCTGACGTGGGATGGGGAGCTGGGATGGGGTCACAGCGGGGGTCCCGCCTTCGGGTTCCTCTCTAATACGGGGATCCTCAGCAGCTGCCAGGTCTGTGTGGGGCCGCGTGCTCTCAGAGGAGGCAGCGGGCGCCCCATACGTCTCTCCTGCCACCCAGCCCCCTTATCGCCCTCCCCAGCTCATGTCTCACCCTTCCCCCTGCCAGGTCCCCAGCCCCCTGCCCTCACGTGGCCAAGGTACGGACTCCCTTTCCCCATTTCTGACGTGCCCCTCTTCGCCCAGCCCGGCATCCTGGGCCAGAAGCAAGGGTGACGGTCGGCGCAGGCTCCATGCAACATGGGCGCTGGGCGCCTCTGCCCGCGCGCTCGTTCTCACGGGTCGGGGAGCCGGCGGGCAGGGACAGGGCAGGAACCGGCTCCTGGCTTCTGCCCCTGGCAGCTCCCAGGGTGGGGGGCCGTCGCTGGGCTTCAGCCGGCACCTGCAGGCAGGGGGAGCCCAGGGCCAGCTGCAGCCTCTGCCGAATGCTGCCGGGAGGCTAGAGCCAGCTCTCAGCTCTGCTTTGGGCCGTCAGCGATAGGACGGGGGAGCTAAGTCTGGTTTGGACTCTGGCGTGCGCCGCATCGATGTGGTTTGCATGCCGCAATTTGGTGAACCCCGCTCTGTCAGTAAGAAAACCACGGACATCCCCATAACTTTTTTATTGCTCTTTGTTGGTCTGGCTAGGTCCAGGAAAACTCCTAGGTCTTACCCAAGGCTTGGGGAGAGTAGCTTCTTGGAGATGCCTTTTTCAGTCAAAAATGCGTGGGTTAAAGGAAGAAAAAGAAGAGGAATAATACTGTTTTTTACATTCTTTGGTCACTGCTTTGGAGTTACAGGCCTGGGCACGAATCTGTTCCCGAGAAGTCACCAGCAGAATTTGTTAAAGGGCAAGAGATGAAGTATTTGTAGCAAGCGGAAGTAAATCACGCTGGGAAGGAGACCGGCAGAGAGGGAAGGCCCCCCTGAGCCTCGCTGCAGACGCTGCCCGCCCTGTGCCATGCCCAGCCCGAGAGCGGCCTGCAGCGCCCCGGGCTGCCGCGGGGCTGGTGCCTCTCGTGCCTCGCCAGGGCTGCTTGGGAGGCTGCTGCAGAGCCACGCGCAGCGCTTTGTAGCACCATTTCGGAAACAGGAGGGGTGTGCTGCCACGGCATGCTGTCGCCAGCGGCTGTATCAGAGACCGTGCGTGGGTATGTGTGCTCACATGTATATCCCTATGTGTGGAGGGAGAGCAGAGGAAGAGCACGGAGAGATTTCATGTGGATCGTATCGAATTTGGCTTTCTTTTAGCTAAGGATCTCTGCTTGAACACATTTTTTCCCCCAGCAATCCCTCTTTTTTAGGACTTCAGTATTTTCTGGAAACATGTAATGTGTCTGGCCATTTCTGTCTGTTTAAGGAGAATTGACGTGTGGGTTGTAATATATATTAATTCCCCGGAGGGACATTGAACTGTTTCCTCTGCCCAGGTGGAAAGGGATAAACACAGCCACTGACATGCTGTTTAGTCTGAAAATAGCCCACTGAATGCATAATGAAGAGCCTCCTGAGGAGTTACTCTGCATGTTAAAATGGTGTTCAGCAGCCTGTGCTGTCACACAACATAATTTGAAGATGAATGTGCATCCAATCAGCCTACCAATAGCTGACTGTCACCGTCTGGCCATTAGTATTACCTGTCTGTTCAATGGCAGCAGCGTCTCCAGGAAGCAAGAAGTTAGTCAGTCCCAAAATATGTTTTATGTGTGAACAAGACAAATGAGGAACTCTATGTCTTGGCTTTGTGCTCAGTGCCCGTTTCATACTGAACAGCCACTTGGCTTTAGCTAGTGAGGACAAAGGAAAATGGACATTTTTCTTCAGTGGGAGGATTTGCGAATGTTCAGGGGAAAGAACACCCTGCATCCTTTGTGAGCCTCATGGAGGCAGGAGCGGCTAAGGGTTCTTCGGTGAAAGATGCGTCATCTTCTAGTGCATGTGGTCCCTGCCGGTGCTGAAATGAAAATTGCCAACCTTGAGCCTTTAAAATGTGAGCCAGCGTTTGAGCAAAATGGCTCACGTTGGAGTCAATTGACAAGTGGCTTCTGCTGTTTAATTCACACCCTAGTAACAACACTTGCATGAATGATATGTAGACACCACTTTTGTCTCTGAACGTTTGACAGCAATTAGGGCTTCACTCCAGGGGCAGAACATCATACTAACACTGGAGTGCTGTAGAAGGAGGTTAGGGTAAAGAAATTAGCCATCTGTCTGGTGGAGACTGTATCCTCCAGGAGGCAGTTAGATGTCAACAACAAGCAAAATGTTTCCAGTTTCATTGTCCTGCACTTCAGTTTTACACAATAGCATGAAAAGCACACAGAAACCCCATTCACTTCGATTTATAGAGAGGTCTGGCTCCGGCTACCCTGACAAACACTCCCTGGCTATTGTAGCTAGCAGCAGCTGAGAGCCTGCTTCCCTCTGTGCCCCTTGCACAGACGCCTGCCAATTCTGGATGTCCCATCGCGGAAAGCCGGGAGGGAGGGACTCAGGGGTTTACTAGTGTGAAGCAGAGCCTAACTGAAAACTGGGATGCAACGTGATTTTTACAGACCTGCGCTTCAGCCTGGAGGAAGCCTGCACCGATACAGGCTTACGCTCCGCAGCGTGTTTCTGGGCCATGAACCTTGAATGTGACACAGCATACTGAAAGGGACAGGAGCGGGCACAACTAATCAGCGCTGTGAGGCTGTTCATCAGCTCCCCAGCGGAGCTGTGCTCCACACCACTTAATGCACTGTATCCATCACATTGCTGCTTGGAACTTTGATTTAAGAAACTTCCYGACACCAGGGACAGTTACCGCTAGATTAGTCGGGGCGAGGGCTTAGAGAGCGTGTGTTGACATTTGGCTGTGTTAGTCACACTGAGCTACACAGCCAGAGAGAACTGCCAGGTCTCTCGCTGGCTGCTCTCAAGTACTGTCTTTATAATTTCTACTGCATAGATACATTCCCCCCCCCCTTTTTTTTAAGCAACTACAGCATTTTCTTGTCAGGAATCCAGATTTGATAAAAAGAATGCCCTTGGACAAGTTCCTTGGCTTGATGGTTAAAAAATTCACATTTAGGAGCATTTTTATTGCTTTATATTTGCACACACGTATCTATAGAGAAAAAATAATTATGGGAGAGCGAGGAGCAGCATAGCATGTGTTTTCATTGTCTGCATTGGCTGGCTTGTAAAGGTAAATTATTGAAACTGGAATTAGATTCTTTTTGTAACTATTTTATTGAAATGTACAAATCAAGACAAATGAAGATATTTTGATCTCTGCATTCAAATTCCAGACTACTGTCATTGTAAAAAATTCTGTTCACAAAATAATGCCATTCTGTATCTAGCAAAGAAAAGACTTCTATGTTCCTTCTTAAGGCACAAAACAAGCCATACCTGACAGTAAAGGTAGGACTCCGATCCCGTCATGTGCCCAAGAAGGCCGTTGGTGTCTCCCTTCCTCCACATCCTTCAGACTAATTTGATACCATTATACAGTGGAAGACTGTCATGAAATTGAAATCTCGGGGGCTTCAGATCTTGAGCCAAACTTGTCACAGTTCTGGAGCTAGCAACTTCTCCGTTCCCTTCCTGGACCCTCTCAGGCTGTCCCACAAGGGCCAAGCTTCCAGCTTTTTTCTTTTTCCTGAGACTGAAGTCTGAAATTCTCCCACTCTTACATTGGGCTCTAGGCTCTACCATCTTCTGGGGCAACTGGACTGGACTGAGTTTAGACAAATGTGGTTCTTCCTCACAGGAGTACACCACCAGCGGCGAACAAAGTTTTCCTTTTTTTTAACAGTAGGGACAGACCATAAGGATAAAATGTATTTTAAATCAATTGTCCATGTGCACATCTATTTGACTTACTACCAGACAGTACCTTAGGCAGACTTTTCAGGCCATTCCAGCAGATGTTTGTCCCAGTCTATTCTCCCTGCAATTCCTTATCTCTTGCAAAGGAGTGCTTTTTTGAACTTCCTTATTTTTTGTTCTTGTTCTTATCTGGGTTGTGTGGAGTCCCTTCCAAACCATTTGTTAGCTGGCTAAAGGCAAGAGGTAAGGCCTTCAGCAGTAATGGTGCAAGCATTGTCTCTCAGCAGACCCATGTTTACCAAAGGATGGCTTGCCTTGACTTCTTGTTTCCTTCCTGGTTGTTTTTTTTTTGGTAGCCCTTAATTAAATTAAACCAATATATTTACATAATAAGCATTACAATAACCAAATCAACTTATGCTATTCATTAATTATTACAGAGCAGCTTCTGAAGTCTACTTCTGTCACAAAATGCATCATTCTGCAAAGAAGCTTTGGAGTTTACCTTCTAGAATTAGACAGCACATGCTGTTTAGTTTGCGTAGGGGTATTTTGTTTTTGCATGTAATGACCCATCAAGTTAAATGCTGAGCCAACAACAAAGCCATCCATTGTGCAGGACTGGTCAGACAGTAGCTGCGTTTGGAAGAACATCACTGGACAAAAGTTGGCATCAGGTATTTCTGCCTAGAGTATAAGCTTTTCTTCTGTAGAAGTATCTGACTCTTGAAATAATGTAACTCTTTTACTGAAAATTGGAAGATTTGTATGAATTGCTCTGTTTTCAGTGTTCTTTTTTCTCCCAGTATTTGGCAAAACTTGGACTTTTTTCCCTGAAAACAGGAACTTTTTGTCATGAATGTTATGCAGGAGAAATGGTAATTTTCCAGGGAAAAGAAATCTCAAAAGAAACTTCTTACCCAGTCCCAGTATTTAAGTAAAACTCTGCGTTCAGGTTCTGCCCATCTGTGAAAGCACTTGCGAGACTGCAGTTTAGCATTAACATCCCTCTTCTCCCAGCCCACAAGACTGTACATTGCCTTCTTAATAGCACAAATTGTGTCCATTTAGTGGTCAGAGGTGGTCAAAGTGAATCACCCCTTTTCCTTTAAGATCTGACCTCACAGCCTTTGTAGTGCTCCTTACCGTGGCTGTTTTAGGGAACAAAGATCCAGTAATCAGGCGTGAGGATAGATCACAGAGAACTGTTCTTGCATCTCCTATGAAAGTCACAAATTCAGTATTTGAGTCACTTAAAGCCCCTGCTGAGCCATTCTCTTGATTCTCACTTTTTAAGTCAAAATTTGGAGAGGGGGCCAGCAGATAAGATGGCTCTTTTTTGGGACTGGGGCAGCCCCTGATCGCAAGTGGATACATCTTTCTTGTGCTTTACTTTGCTCTTTCATCACTGCTTGCAGACCTGTGAAGTATTTTGTCTTGCCTCTGCGGGCTGTAATTCTCTGTCGGTGCTGTAACATGCATGTACATGGCGCTTTTTATTAGCTCGGTCGGAGCTGCTCTGTTCTATCACATTGCGAGGGATGAGTCAGCCAGAATACACCACGATACAACCTTTTTGGTTTCCTGTGTGACAAGCCAAGGAAAAGCGACTTGTCAGCACACCGAGTACTTTGGAGCACAGACTCAGCACTCATGGGAGGAGGAATCAGATAGCGTCGTGTGTGTTCATCCTTTAGGCGCTGTTTTACTTGTGCTTTTCAGTTCAGCCACGGCAGAGGTGGTAGAGAGTAGAATAATAAACTTAATCGGTGTCCAGTGGTGCAGGTATGCTGAATAACATTTATCTGAATAGAAATTTATCATCCTTAACCAAGATGGGTCCAAAAGGCATAAGATGTACAGAAAAGCAAGTACAAAGGTTGGTATGGACACCTTCTACTTCCCCAGTTCTTAGGATTTAATAATGTACTCCTGTGACAGGCAGCACCTAAAAGAAGTGGAGAACCGACATTGTGAAATTCCCTGACCTCTTACAGACCTTGGCATTCCTTGGTGGAAAGAAACAAGGGGAACAAAAGATAAAGTGGACAATAACAACAAGAAAATCCACATTAAGAAATGGAGAAAAGAAATTAAAAGAGAAAGAAGCAGATAGATATGACTTGTTTCCTTTTGGAGTATGGATTGGTTTTGGATGTCTCCCTGCAGCAGCCATTGCTGCTGCTGCCACCATTATTTATTATTTGTTATTTTAGCACAGTAAAGGATCAGTAGTTGAAATAAACTCAAGAGCAGGACATTTGATAATGAATGATTTTGCAGACTGTTCCCCAAAATAAAGTTACAAATTAATATTGCAAAGGTGGAAGATCCCACTGCAGACGAAAATAAAATTAAACCAGTGGGTATGTGGATCTGTAAATAAATGCTGGTGCTTATTTTTCATAACTGCTCTGGCTGCTGAACTTTTCAGTAACCTTGGCCTGACCACAGCACTACACAGGTCTGCCTTCTGACACATGTACTTATTTAAAGGCCTTAACGCTGTAACCAGTGATTAAGGATGTGCACAAACATGAATAATGAGTGAGACTTTTATTTCAAAACATGCAGGTCAGAGATGTTCCCAGTATTGTAAATAGGATTTTGTACTGTCCTGTCGCTCTGGGCACCCCAAATTCTGAAATGACTTCTTCTGGTAAGTTAGATTTTCTACAGGAAAAATATGTTAGTTGTTGGTATAGGAGATTCAGAAATGCCGAGTATCAAAAACCTGCTTCAGTAGTTTTCACAGCGTGTCAAAATGACAAACATAGAGATTTTTGAACAGGCCTTTTTGGTGAAAGTTCAGATTTTTTGGTGACAGCAATAGCTGTGTGTTATTGGATCATTTGCCAACTTCATTCTGGTTAAGCTCTCCCGTGTCTAAAATGGACAGGACTGCCAGCTTGTGTCCTGATGGGTTTGTACAGGGCCAATTCCATCGGGGTCAGTGGACAAGGTGCCAGGGGAGAGTTGGCATGAAGGAGAGGGGCATGTGTGTGGCTGTACATTAAGTCTCTGAAAACAGGCATTTCTGTTGGAAAAAGAAATGTGCGGTAGCTGAGAATCCTGGAATGCCTTAGGCACTGTTACAGGCTAATATCAGAAACTAGGGGAGGGCAAGGATGGGCCATGTGTTAGAACAGGGAGCTGTTGAAAGTGGGTGGAAAGCAGTCAGTATAAAGAAACATCTTGCAGGAGATTTGAACAGAAGGTTACTGTGGCTTTGCTGCCCTAGAAGGTATAAATTGGTTCTCCCATCCTCCTCCGGCTGGCTGCCCCGTCCCTTTCTTTGCGTCGGAAGTGTACACAGCAGTAAAATCCCTTACAAATGCCATTTCTTCGTGGATGTTTACTGCTCGCTGCCGCATTCCTCGGGTTCCCGCATGGGCCTGAAAAGTTTGGGATTTGCTTAATAAACCGAGATGGCCAARTGAACCTCACAAACAGAGATGCACATGGAAAGTGATTAGTTTGAAGCTAAAACTATACTGAGGCCTGGAGAAGAGGCAATGAGAAACATGAGAAAAAGAAATGAAACCTCCCTATGGAATCTGAGGCACACCCTCCCTGCTTTCCCCAACAAATGCTCTTAAGTTGCCATGCATCATGTGTGTGGTGGAGGGCAGCACTCGTAACGTGGGGTTTCGCAAAAGGGAGGTGCCCCTTTTCCAAGGGGAAAGAGGCCTTTGCTGAAAACAGAACAACAACTTTCCCTTCAGTAAGCCAAAGCCTGGTTTTTTGGAAGTGTACGTGCATCTCCATTGCTTTTGGCAGTGTCTTTGTGCAAGTGTCTAAGAAGAAATTTGACCCTGAAAGTGATGAAATATAAGTGGAAGAAGTAATAGTACTTGGTACATGTGTGCCCTGGGTATCTCAACACTCTAGAAATGTCATCCCTGTTGTATAGATATGTTCAAGATGCAGTAGTGGGTTAGTGGCAAGTAAAAGGCTGTGTCTTGGATTTCTTGACCTCTAGTGCTCCAGATAATTACTTAAACATTGAAAAAAGGTCTCAAACAGCAAATCCCATCTTTTGTTTCTGTCTTTTAAATATTAAGTTATGCTGGTAACACTAGAAATAAAACTAATAGCTTCCTAAATCAATTTAATCTTCTATTTTAGAAAGTTTGCTTTAAGTTTCTGCCTTCCCAGGCTTCTTCACTGAAAATGGTGTCTCTTCTGTTTATCTCTTGCTGATCCTGGCCATGTACGAGCGTAGTGGTAGTGTTATCATAACTCAGGATTTCATCCTTTGATTTTTGCCTTAAGACTTTGATTCCTGGAGTCAGGTGACTGAGTGTCTCATCTCAGCGCTCATGTTTTTAAGCAAGTTTCTGTACTCCATGGATGTAAAGGTTGCAAGTATCCAGAGGGGGGCTTGGAACAGAACCAACTGCAGATGTACTATTTTATATTCTTAACTGTCTGGTGGAGGAAGGAGAGGAGGCCAGATGCTGGTTTTGAAACACTTGAGCATCAGGGTTTGCAGCACTCCAGAAGCCTGGAGCACGCTGTCCTTCCATGAGTTTTTTGAAGAAGCAGTGATTGCCACAGTACTGTATGTGCCAGTGGTACCTGTAGTTTAGTGTTATTTGGTATGCTATGAGTTATTAGAAGTCATCTCTGCCTCTTCAGCAGTGTGCGGATGTCATTTAACTGCCACACTGCAGAAGCTCTCAGCCTACTTTCTTACATGTCTTTCGCCTTCCTATTGAGAGATGTTTGCAATGCCTCAAGAGGGTTTTAGAGCTGAAAGAAACTCAGAGGCATCCCGTGCTTCTAAGTGGGCATCTTTGGTTAAAGGTAAGCTCCCAGTTCCCCTCTCTTAGCACCAAAAGGCAGCTTCAGAGAGTGAGGCAAGGGAAGGTGGCAAGGCAACACACTGGGGCACATGCCAGGATTCCTGGGGTGGTGGCACGGCCAGCTCGGGCTGTGCCACGGGGGAGGTCAGGGCCGTGGGCATGGCCCTGGCAGGCCCGCAGCGGCATGCAGGGGGCAGCGTGGAGGCTGCTGCTGGAAAATGACTTGGGAAGCTTCTGATGGAGCTCGTTAGGAGGAGTTGTGTGGGGAAGGCACCTAACCCCCCCTTGGCAAATGGCAATGCAATTTTACCTCAGAGAGCCTCAAAGCAGGAGCCTCACACGGCAGCCATGCAAATGGCAGACCACAGGTGAAGGCTACTGCAAAAGACACCCACCACATTTTTCCTTTTTGACTACTTTGGCTTATTTCTTTCAGATGTGAAAGAAAGACCTGACAGAGAATGCTTTCCCTTCCCATAAATGATATTTCAATACCTGAAGTAGTTGACAGTGTCCCTCCATATCTTTTCTTCTGACACTGTGGAAGGCTTTAATTTAATCTGGGTAGTTAAGCTGTAATTGTCTGAACTGAGCCAGGGGAAAGCTGGTGAAAAGTGACACACGTACCTTTTTTTTAAATGTCACTCATCCAATTGGCTTTTAACGAGAAATACTTTCCAGGCCGCCTCTAGAAGGACCTGTCGGCTAACGGGCATATATCACGCAGTTCTTGATCACCTCCTCTCCCCGGGCTTTTCATTTGTGTGTTACGGAGCATTGATGTGCTCCGAGATCTCCTGTGTGTTGGACGGAAAAGTCCTCATGGGAGCAATCCTGTGCAGGCTGAGAGATGGGCTGGGGGATCTTCTCCATCTCTGACTTCTGTGATCCTGTCGTTCTTACTCCCTGTTGAACATGGCACTTCTCTAAACAGTGCCCTCGGAGAGCGCTCCTGGCGGTAAAGCTCTAAAACGCGAGGATTATCCAAGGAGAGCCCTTTTAGCTCAAAGTACATCGCATAATAGAAAGTGTAGACAGCTTAAGCAAAGCAGCAGGTTTGCATGYGAAGCATCTGGTGTGTACTCCAGGGACTGTGGTTCGACTTCCATCATCTGCCAGTCAGGTCATGACTTGGCACAGCAAGTTTTTGCGATCGCAGGGCATTGCTCTGTGGAGCTGTCACTGTCCCAAGGAGCTGCCCCAGCAGAGAGGGCACTGAGCAGCCTCTCGCCCTAGTGCGCCTTCGCGCTCCTGGAGCCGGGCCTCGACGCAGGAGGGAGCCGCGCGCTCTCCCATTCTTGCGCTCCTGGGAAATCGGCAGTGTTTCTCTCTCTGCTAAGGGCTCCTCTGTTTACGGCTGAACTTTGGCTCGTTTCGTGGATTCAGCAGTAACCACTGCTGCTAGGGTGGCATGCCAGCACAGCCCGAGGGGCGCAGCACCTCCGTGGTGCGAGCCGCCGACAGCAGCCCGCCCCGGCGAGCCCTCGGCCCCGGTCACAGCGGCGTCCCTTAAATCTTATGGTGGCAGCTGCACCTTGCCGAGGCCCTGCAGAGGCGCCCGTGACGAGGGCCGACTGCGTGCCGGTTGGTGTGCAGCACTCAAATTACACCTGACAAAGAGGAAACAGATTGCTGAAGGGGGAGCGCCCAGCTGTCAGCTCCCGACAGCCGTGACAGATTCGCGGGGCTCTGCCGCTCAGTCTCACTGAGCGCCGGAAATGGGTAAAGCCTTGAGGCAGGATTCAGCAAACTGGCACTGTGTGGGCCGCACCAAATCCCTCCTTGCTAGCCACGTGGCCCGATCTCCTTTTCCTGCCTCTTCCCTAAAGTGTGCTCTAATAGGGAGAGGGAGATGAACAGAGCAGATGAATTTCTGATTTTTCTTCCTTGTTCTGTTCTGCATAAGATTATGGCCTGCTGGTTTGTTTGGGTGCATGCAGAAGAGGAATACAATTCCTTTTTTTTTTGAGAAAATGTATTCTGTGAGAATCTAATTAGAACATGTTGTCACTGTGCCTCACAGATCCCCAAGTGCTTTGTTAGTGTCATGGCAGTCAGGTGAAATAAGAGGAATTGTCACTATTCTTGTCTTGCAGAAGGGGAGACTGAGGCATGGGGCAGGGAAGTAATTTGTCCAAAGTCAAACAGGAATGCGAATGAAGCAGGCTGCTAAACACGATCCTTACAACTAGCCAACCCCCATCGAAGGTTAACAAAAACAAGTTCTACACACTTCATGAGACTAAATCCACCTATCTACTCCCCCTCCATGAGCTAATGACTTGTCTGGAGGCAAAGAAATTAGTCTGCTCTCATGAGACCACTCAGGTGGTTCCTTTAGGCGGATGGCATCAGTCACTTTTAGCTTGTGAGAAAACAAGTTTGCCTTACTTAGGTTAACAAAGCTGYTTTTTTGGTATCAACAGCATGCAAACTCAGAAGGCCATGCTACTTTCTTAAACAGCTATTGACTGAATACTTTGTATTCTGAAAAGCTCTTCAAAGAGGGACTGCTTGTTTACATTTATTCCTTTTCGATTTTGCTTCATAAACATACCTTGCTGTCCTGTCACTGAGCAGAGAGGTGTCCTCTGGGTTTCTTGGACTTCTTGGACCATAAAAAGCATACCCAAAGCTGAGGTGAAATGCAAACAGCTGGCTAGCCTTTACTTGAGAGAAAATGATAAGATAGAGAAAATGCTTATTAACAGAAAGCAAGAGCTGTTTTTACATCCTGTCTTTTCATCATCTCAGTAAAGAATAGTCTTGGGGTCATATTTCTGCCTTAACTTCAGTAAAGATACAATGGCCTGATCCTTCAGTGTACCACAGAGCTTCGCTAACACCGTTCAGCTTTTTTACAAAAAGCATTAGGAACCTTGTATGATTAAGCTATAGAAATGAAACGATGCAGAACAACCCCCCAGGAATCGGTTTGATCTGAGGCCTTGTCTTTGCTGAGCTTTTTGTGGTGATGGGTTTTTTTTTCCACCTGGGTGCCTGAACCAAGCAAGATGGCATGACTCGGTAGGCTAAATGACTGATTAATCTCGCAGTATTACAGCCCATTTTATGTGCTCATCCGGGGTGGTGACGCTACGGGTTGACACCACTGCAGACATCCCTGATCTAGATGAACCACAATAATGCCACTGACTCATGTTAGAGAACTTAGAGATTTAAGTTTCTATACTTAAAAGTTAATTTTTAGGGGTTTTAAGAAACATTTAAACCTTTAGCATGAAAGTCACCTTGGTGAATTCTTCCCCTGAGTAACATAACTCTCTGAGACTGAGCCATTAGATTAATCTGCAGCCAAACTGCCCCATCCTTGCCCAGCCCGGAAGGGCGTGCTCAGAAGCCGGAAGAGTATCGGGCAAAGTAGCACTTAAAAAGGAGGAAAACGGACAAGACCAAAAGGAAAGGGTTCTGTATAGCTGTTCACAGACGAACGTTTGCGCTAGATTTGATGCTACAGCCTGTGTCTAGATTTTTTAATAAAAAGAAGACCTGTGTTGAACGTGTATTCCCTTTTATGATTTATCTCTTTTGCAATGGATCTGACAATGGTTAAGTTTTCTTAAAGCTTTGGAGGAGGAGATCTCTGTCCTCCTTCAGCACCCCTTCACATGGATGCGTTCTCCAGCTCTCCCTTCTCAGATTTCTTCTCCTCCCACCCACTCCTCGTGAGTACAAGCTTGGGAAAGGGAATTGGATATTTCAATTCAGCATTATCCTAGCAAGAGAAGAGCCTCCTCTATTGATTGCTATATTTAGCTTGTTGGGTGCACCCTGCCTGCCATGAACTCAGTACAGTGAAGTGTTTAATTCAGCCTCCTCTCTCATTTAAAAGGAGGCTGTTGAGCACTCTGACCACCACAGCTCCACTTTACAGCTGGCCGTAAATTTGCGAGCATGCAGTGATATCTTTAGCTTTGACTCCAGAGATTTCCTGTTGAGCTGCAAGATGCAATCCTGCAAAAGCACTCAAGCTAAATATACCCTCTTGGGCTGACATGCAGCCAAATAAACAAGGGCAGCGTCAACATGAGTTTTTTCCAGTGCTGAACGAGTTTAGTTATTCTGGAGGAGGTGGGGCATAGTTCAATTAATCAGCCAGTTAGGTTTGTTTTGGCAGTTAAAATAATCTTTGGATCTCTTTTTGCACTAATATCATTTGTATTCCCCTAGAAAAGCCTGTAAGACCTACATCCCAGGCAGTGTACTCTGCACTTAGCTTTGACTACTAAGTCACTTGTGGATAAGGGCTTTTGTCCTGTAAGGCAATGACTTTGGCTTCAGAAAAATGTAGTAGCTTTTCACTTGTTCAAGTCAGCATGGCCACAGCCTTTAAGAAAGAAGAAAAAGTTCATTTGGAAGCAGTCTGAGATTAGCGAGGGAAAATAACAGTAGACATTGTAAATGAAGCACACAACACTGGGTTGTTTCTACTCCCAGTGCCAGTTCCAGGTAGGTGCCACACACATGGCGTTTACTGAGTCTTTCCCTGCAGCGAGTACAAGCTTGGGAATGGGTTTATCTTTGGTACCTGAATTTTTAGAATCTGGTTATTAACAGTCAGTGGGCTCCTCTTCATGTTGCAAAAGATATAGGATGTATTTTTAGGCCATAAGAAAATGTTTTGAGGGGAGGGAAAAAACTGATTAGTCTTTCGGCTTGTATATCTTCCTTTGGCCTTTGTAAATCTTCTGTCATTTGCTCTTGTAAGCCAATGTCCCCATGCCCGGCACCTGCTGAAGATGCAGCAGGCCTTCCTCTTCTGCAGCTGCGTTTTGCTGTGGGAGCCCGGTGCTGCCTGGGTCGCAGACAAGGGAGGCTGGCTGCTCTCAGGGGAGCCGTAAGGAAGGAGGCTGCGCTCACAGTCACTGCGGAGAGAGGTCCCCGCTCTCCTGTAAGAAGGAGCGACGGGGAGGCAGCGTCAGTCAGAGAGGTCTCTGTAAAACTTGCCAGAGAAGCATTGGAGGCTTGAGGCTCTGGCTTGGCTTGTTTCTTTGCTGCTTTTAGTGGCTAGCCAAAGAGATGCAGAATTGCTACTGGAAAATCACGGAGAGGAAGAATGGCTTTTATTTATGACTGGATATTTTTCCTGGGCATCGTCACTACATCATTCCTTAGATGGTGGTGTGTTTATGCTTTTTAAGAGACAAGTGTCTCATCAGAAGCAGTAAGAAAACATACTACCTCAGCTCAGAGTAATAGATTATTTTGGAAGGAAGCCAGTCAAAGAAAACATGCCACTTACAGTTAAATAAAGATAATAATGCTAACTGATGAGTATAGACAACAATACAAGATACTAATGTGTTGTGCTTGTTAAGGAGCTGATCTTTTCATGGTGACAAACTAAATGCTGAAATCTGCTGATTCTGTTATATTTTGAAGTTGTTTGACAGTTAGGCCCATATCACCCTATTGTCTAAGAATCACAAACCTCTTTATAGAGCTGAACTCTGTCTTATTACAGTATACAGTTGTTTGGATAACAGTGTATGGAAGCATGTGCGCTGAGGTTAAGTTGCCCTAGATGTCCATGACATGTAAGAAGAAGAATAGCACTCAGGAGCTGTGACACTTCTGCCAGTGGTGTGGCCTTCCGGCTTTGGCTCTGGATTTCTCCCAAAGGAAATTCCCCAGATCACACCCTGACTGCTGGCCATCTCTAGCAGTCCCTGCACTGTATTGGAGAAGAAGTTTGACAGCTCTGGAAACTGAAAGACCTGGAATGCACTGTAACTCATTGAATATTAGGTTTGCATTTTTTCTAAAAGCAAAAACCCACTGCATTTCATGTACAGGCAAATGGCTGTTGGAACATGGGTAAGGTCTTTCTGTCTTTGTGGCTATCTGTGATAACATTTCCTTATCAGCATCTTCTGCTACTAGTTTCCCAAAACTTGTTGGTAGTCAGTCCCTTTCAGTGAAGTTAGGAAGATGTTGGCACTGGCAGGAGGACAGTGAACGTTGATCTGGTGGGCACCAAAGTTGCCAGTCTATGTTGCAGGTGATATCTCAGTGTTGCAGGCATATTTTGGTGCATAATATCTAGGAAACCAGGCCTGGAGTCATTAGGTCAAAGTTCAGTGAAAATTCCACAAAATGTTTCCACTCAAAGGATACAGCTTGGCATTTTCAGTGGGCTGCCCTAGAGGTGCCTGAATGCTTTTGATTTTTGGACATGAGTCCGCAGAGATTCACAGAAACTGTGACACTCCTAATAGTCATGAGTGCTTCTTTTGCATATGCATTTTATGAACCTAGCTTACTATCTGGAATATGACAGGAATCTCACCTCACGTGTTTTTTAGGGGAATATCTGATTACCAAGTTTACCAACTAAGCAGCAGTGCTGCTGAAAACTGTGCCCCAGACCTGTTAAACTTGTCTTAAGTGAAGATCATGACTCATTTAAGTGCTTCCTAGTATGTTCTCAGCTTATTCTAGTGCTTTAGGTAGTTTTGGAGGAAAAGATTTTTAAGATGCTAATGACAGAATTACAGCTACAATCTAAGGAGAGGGGAGGACTAAACAAAAGACGCCTTCGTCAGAGAACAAAAGAAACATTGGAGCCTTTGAACCTAGGAGTCTCCCACACATTAACTATGTGTACAGATGTGCATTACATGAACACATGAGGTAATGATATGTCTACAAAGGGCTGAATATATCTGTTTGATGCTTTGTAGTGAACTATACTTAAGCAGATGCGAAGGTGCAAACTCCCCAGTCCCTCCATATGTTAGAAATAAGATATTAGGAGGTCCAAAGATACCTTCTGCAGTTTGTTCAGAATCCCAACTGACGACCATACACTGCATTAGGTAAACTGGAAGCCTGCTTTACAGTTCGGAAGTACAGCCTGTGGTTTCGCATACAGTGCTGTTCACATCTCTTCGGGAACGGTTTGAGTTATCAGTTCTCTGG
The DNA here is from genome assembly GCF_003343035.1 of Apteryx rowi. Classification (NCBI taxonomy): domain Eukaryota; kingdom Metazoa; phylum Chordata; class Aves; order Apterygiformes; family Apterygidae; genus Apteryx; species Apteryx rowi. Next base: position 76,229 of record NW_020450407.1, on the reverse strand, counting down.
GCCGAATCTTTTGAAGACAGGCAGAGAGTAAGGTAGCTGGGAGGAAGGAGGCAACCGATATCCTTGGAGATTTCAGGGACTCTCTGTTTTGCTCCTGCATATCTTTGAGCATGGTAATGGTGGCCTGAAACTCATTTTCAGTACCCAGCTTCAGGTCTAGAACAGCCTGCATGTTGTGAAACTGGGGGAATATTGTTTAACAGAGAAAAGTTCTGAGGTTTTCAAGATTTTTGCACGTGTATATTTTTCACGTGTCTTATTCTTTGTTCCACATATATTCTCAAGGTGCCTAGAAGCTGCAGTGATGAGCCCAGACTCCATTGTGTGAGGTGCTGTTCAGACAAAGACCTAAAAATAAAAGTCTTTCCCACCTTACAGAGCGTATCATCTCATTGCACAAGTACAGGCAGATGGGAGGCGGTACAAGGGCCCTCAACAGGTGATTTCCCTCGACTTTCCACAGGGGAAAGAGAGAGGCTCCCCTGGAGCATGAGTCAGGGCCAGAGCCTGAACTTAGCCCAGTGACTTGCCAGGTGAATACTGGGGGGACACTCAAAGGGGGAGCGAGAGAGAGGAGCCCTGTGGGGCTGCCAGGCCCTGCTGCAACGGCGCCTTCAGAGGCAGTGTGGGCCAGGGCTGCCAGCTGGGATTTGCTGGGCACAGCACTATACTGAGAGCTACCAGCCAGCCCATGCTTCATTGAATATCACTGAATCAGCATGAGGAGTGCAGGTATAAATAACACCAGTTCCCAAACAAGGAGAAGACTGTGCAGTCGCACTCAAAATAATTGGGCCTGCAAGTCAGGATATAGTCACTGAAATGGGGCTGCTGTGCCTATAACCCAGGGTGCAGCACAAGGAAACCCAAGCTGAGTTATTGGCATAACAAAGATGTATTATATGAATTTGCCCAAAAGTCTGGTTTATGCCTCACTGCAGCAAACAAAATGACACCCATGTGCAGGATTCAGAGCCACTCCTGATCAGGATGGGGAGTTACACCAGCTTAACCGTAGCTCCCCTTGTCCTGTCAGAGCACAACCTAGCTAGCAGCTGCAGTCAAGATGTGGCTTTTGCTAGTGAGGCTTTTGCAGCTGCAGAGAGGTTGGGGCAGAGTGGAAGTGCATTACAGATACCTATTTGTTTACAGAGATGCAACCAAAATATCCCATTGAGAACTGAGTTTTTCAGATTTATGTTTATTTAGATCTAGCTGGACTCAGATAGGTTTTTTGATTCTGTTCCACCTCCAGTTATTGTGCCTTGGTCTCTCTTTGAGCATTTGAACATAAAAGATATCAGGGCTGGCAAGGAAGATCTTTAATCGTAGGTTGTTCCCTTTCTCACTGTATGTTACGAAGAAACGTAGTAAGAAAGGTGAATGCTGGGCTAGAGGAGGTCACCAATAATCTATGCACCTGCCAATCCCATTAGCTCCTTTGGACTCTGCACTGTAGAGGCCTAAGGGAAATGTGGCCTAAGAATAGCAGTCCAACTTTGATGAAAAGGAATGAGCCAAACCTTCCTTCTGCCGAGCTGCAGCTGCCCGAGCATTTTGAGCAGTGGTAATAGAAAGCTGCAGGATGGAAGCTCTTTCCTTTTCTCAGGAGACTTGATTTCACAAAGGATAAAGAATGATGGATGAGAGATCTTCCCTGTGTTAAGTTAAATAACTTCTAATACCACCTAAGAGGAGGCAGAGAGATTCTGTCATCCCGTCAGTGTTTTAGATACGTGCAGAGCACAGCCTTAGTCTGGTGACTGGGATTTTTAGAGTCACCAGTACTCTGCCACTTACTGTTATTTTTTCAGGTCAATGTTTAGCTTTGCATTGGCACTCTGGGACACAGTCAGAATCACTGTCATGGAAGGGCTAATGGTTATATTAATGAAGAGTGTGTCATTTTCTACAGTTTTTCTCTTAATAACTTCAATTGAACTTTTCTGAGGTTTGCATTTTTCTATCCCAGGTCTTTTTAAAATACTGAGATAATGAAATTATAAGGATGAAAGTGGGGGCAGGGGGAACCCACCTCAAAGTCTGCAAAATAATTGCTGCATTTTTCAAAAAACTCTGTAGTCTTCATTCACGTTGGTGATAGCTCAAACAAGGCACCGCAGTTGAGTGGCAACTGCACCAATTAGCACTGCTGCTGCTGGTTTGTGAATTGCATGTGAAATGTAGAATTTGTCCAGAAGTGTTAATGCAAATTGCTCAACAAAAATGTGCCCTCTGTGTCAAGTCTTTTCACTTGTTCTGACACACTGATGTCTTCCCAGATTTCTCTGATCGGCAGATCCCTCTCTCAGTTGACAGCTACCAGAGCTCATAAGGTAATGGAAATATTTCTTGTTGCCATTAGCTGTGCTTCTATGAAGAGGGCTGCAAGCTACTGCTGGGACTGGTTACTTGCTATACAACATAATTTTGAGTTCTATTTGCGGGTGTTGGACTTCAAATTTCTAAAATTAAATGCTAAAAACTCAGTAAATATCTAAGATTTCACCTGTACAGAAGTTCAAAGGCTGGGATCTGCCATGGCAGTCATTTGGTCACTTTGTTTGAATTCAGCATCCTTTGTTATTGTATATGGTGATAACCTTTGTGCCCTTAACATATGAGGCTGAGTTACAATTGCCGTGGGAACTGTAACTTAGCATTTCCTGACTTTTCCAGCATACAATATCTGATGCTAATATTGCATCCTTTAAAAGAAAAAGAAATGGAGCAAGGGCACATTGAAATTTTGGAGTTCTCACACCTACAGAATATAAAGTGATATACTTAGCTGTATGCAGAAGTTGTATTAGTAACGGCTTGTGCCTTGTTGGGTGGTACTTTTGAGTCCTAGTCACAGTCTAGGAGTCCCGTTGTACTAGGTTCCCTGCAGATGCTGGAAGTAAATATATTTCCTTCCCCCAAATACTTACAATTTAAGTGTAAGACAAGAGATAACAGAGGGAGACAACACACCAGGAAGTACAAGGAAACAGGAGGGACTCCTGGACATCATGCAGACAGGAATTTCTAGAAATTTCTGCAAATCTAACTATACTGAGGGCAGCATTCAGGATCAGATTTGTATGATTTTGTGGAGCATCTCCCAGAAATGAAGTCCAGGGAGGAGGAAAGCATGAAGACACTTGTATCGGAAATGTAACGTGTGAAAGAGCTGGCCACCCTGGGCTGATGGAAAGTGGGGCTAAAGTCTCAGTAATGAACATGAGGTGATGCATGAGGTGGGATATGCTGCAGCCGTGTTAGAAAGGGAGGGAGGGAGCTAAAAAAAGGAAGGGAAGCCAAGAGAGGGTTGCAGAGAGAGAGGTGGCGCAGTCAAGACGACAGGCAAAGAAAATGACCTGCACAGCAGCATTCGGGCTGGCTGCGAGCAGGGTAAGATTGCAACCATCAGGGCACGAAGTGATGAGAGCCTGACTGCGGGATTTGGCAGAGAGGTTTGAAGCAAAGATGACAACCAGGTTATGGGCTGAGTGACAAGCAAGCGATGGCGTTGTCCATGGGGACTGAAGAAACAGGAAGGAGAGGAGACCTAGGGAGTAGGTTCAGAGTCTACTTTGAGCTTGAGCTGACAGATATCCACAAGATGATAGCAGAGGCAGGGCATGAATTTAGTCAGAGCAGAAGGGGACTGGCCTGGGACAGAGGGGGAGATCTGTGAGTTGTCAGTGCAGAGAAGGTCCTTGAATTTTTATTGTGAGCGAGATTGCTCCGCCACGAGGGCAAGAGGGGAAGGAGAAGAGGGGCAAGGTCAGAGACCCACAGAATGGCGGGCAGGAGGGTGAGCAGCAAAGAAACAGTCAGAACAACACTGAGTAAACAGTTAAAGCTGTTGGAATCAGGTGGGAGCACAAGGAAAGGAGGGCTTGGTTTCATGTAGAGTTTGGTCAGTGGCACTGAAAGGAGCTAACAGGCTCTGGCAATGAGGCTGGAGTATTAGTTTAGAGCTTCAGCCAGAGAAAGGACATTAGAGACTCTGTGAGATTGGTTTCTGCGACAGGCAAGAAGTGAAAGACTGTTTGGAAAGGCACCTATGTTGGAGATGGAGACTAAATTCAGACTAAATCGTGTAAATCATAGGCAGCACATTCGATAAGCTTAGTGGTGACAGTGAAAAGAGAGATAGGGTGGGAGCTGAAGAGGCACTTGGGGTGAAGGGTTGTTTGGAAAATTTTTTTTTTTTGAAAACACAAAGATAAAGCGTTCTTGTGCTGTGAGGGGAAGGAGCCAGAGGAGAGCGAGATACAAAGGAGAAGGAGGCAGACGGGGGCAGGGGAGATGAGGAGATGATACGCTGCAAGGCCGCCAGGACCAGTGGAAGGGCCAGGGAGCGGAGATGAGCAACCATGGCAGCGGTGGCCGGGAGGAGAGAGCTGTGGAGGAGGCAAAGGAGAGCAAGCAGAGAGGAGGGAGGGAGGGAGGGAAGGAAGAAGATCTTGTCTGGCTTTGTAAGTTTCTCTTGGGAGAAATTAATGCGATTCTGTGCAAAGACCTGACTTTTCTGTGGAGGCCGGAGAAGGCAGGGCTTGAGAAGTGAGTCAAAGGCAGCAAAAAGGCAGCTGGGATTGCTGTAGTGAGGGCTAGTTAAGCTGGGGAAGATGACTGTGTTAGGAAGATGGCGGAACAGGAGTAGGAGAGAAAGCGTTCCTGGTGGGGAAGAAGTAAAAAAACAAGTTCAAAGCTTAATCAATAAGTAATTGTCTCAGAAGGGGTATTAAAAATATTCAGAAAGCCTCAGAAGGAGTGAATAAGGTCTTGATCAGCACAGGGAGCTATACCTTAGAGACCTAGAAGTTTAGGGATAAAGTCAGAATTGCCAAAAGCCAAGCTGAGTTAGGCATTGCAAAGAAAATTAAAACAATAGTGAAGCTTTCCTTAGCCATATAAATAAAGGAGAATTCAAGAGAGACAATAGGAACCATGCAGTGATGAGCATGTCAAGATTAAAGACAACTTAGGCATAGCCCAAATCAGAATTCCTTGTCTCAGTTTTCATTACAGCTGAAAAGACTGAATGCCAAAACAAAGACCAGATGGCTAATGGAAATGCAAAGACCACATCCAAGGTGGAAGAAAAATCAAAAGATTTTAAAGTACTGGAACTGGGTGATCTGGGTAGCTTTGATTCAAGGACGCTGAAAGAACTAGCTCATGAAATCACAAGCCTGGCCATCCCAGCCGTCTCAGCTTATCAGCAGCTATTATTTGAAACCACAGCAAAGCTAATGTGGCTTTGCTGGGCAGCTGCAGCTGAAGACCACTTCCCTTGGTCTTGCCAGCCACCATTTGGAAACATTTGGCTCTTGATTTTAGGTGGAAATACCACCTGCAGAGAGGTGGCATAGATAGGAGCCTAGAACCAAAGACAAGGGAGTTTTTCCAGCTCTTCAGAGTGGATGTCTGACAGGGGAAGATCGTGCAATTTGTGCATGAATTCRTACAGGTGACCATTCATAATAAGCACCAGTGTGTCTGCTTTGGGGCTTTCATAGCTGGTCGGTCACAATTATCATCTGCTTGAGCCCCCCAGAAAAGCAAGGTACTGCATGTGTGTCGCACAGTCTCTTCCCATGTTTCTTACGGGCATGGACCTTGCCTTGCTATTCAGTGAGGAGAGGGGGAGCGGAAGGAAGTCCTCACTTCATCCCAGTCTGTATGAGGTGTGCTCTTCCTCCCATGACGGCATGATGTGAATGAGGTAGGAAGGCATATTAAAGGAACAGTTGTGCTATGTGGACTGCTCGCTTGCAAAGCAAGTTGTACCAGGAAATACCAGTAAAGATACTGGAGCTTTACTGTGAGCTCCGGGGATGTGGCAGGCATGCTCCCTGACCCCTTGCTGAATTTCTGTCAGGACAGAAGCCAGAGGCAGTGACAGTGCAGGGAAGGTGCAGGAGAGGGCCTGGAGGCATGCAGAGAGATGGCTACTTTGTGAGAGCCCCAAACCTTTGCGCTGAATTTTTCTGTGGATTTTCTGCCTTGGCAGAAGCAACAATATGGGGCAATTGCAGCCTCTTACCAATTTTTGAGGTAAGTTGCCTTCTGCATATGGGAAAGAGCATATGGCCCAGTGTTTTTATTTCTTAGCCAGGATCCTTTCAGGCTTGGCAAATTACATGCTTCTTGCTGAGGATCAAGGCAAGTGCCAAGTTTGAATTTCTAAAAATGAAAGGGATTTCGTTTATCACAGCACAGAGAAAAGGATCTGAAAAATGTCCTTAAGTGTGAAAAATACCTTTTGTTTATGCTCGAACAAAACAACCAAGGGGAATTTCAACAAAATTTCACCTAGAGTAAAAAAATGCTGCAACCATCCACAGGAGACTGGCGGCAGATTCTGCCAGGCGCGAGTTAGAGCTGGGCTCTGTGAAATACCTCAGCAACCAGCAGCTCCGTGGGGGTACAAGGTGATAATGTGGTACAGGCTCAGGCCATTAGAGGGAATGGGACTGCCTGGTAATAGTTTAGTGTTTGCTGCTAGAGAACTCCATTAAAGCATCTTTTCCTCGTACCTATGCTTTTTCCAGGCTCCACATTTTTCCTGTATGTGCTAGAAGCTTTTCTTTCTCTTATAGCATTTATTTTTATTGTGTCATTTTCCCTCTGTTCCCCCTTTTCATTGGCCCTGTGTGACTGTTTGTTTAAACCATTTGCCTGCTTTCATCTTCCATTTTTCTTTTCTCCCTCTTCTCAGGGGCTCTGTAACCATGATTATCCTTACGCTTCACATTAGCTTTCCTCCCTTCTGCTCCAGGATGCACTCAAAGGCGGCATTGATTAAAGTTAAAACCTTTAGCACTGGAATTTTTAAAAGGCACCAGCTTGAGGGTCCAGCATCCTCCGTGAGCTCCGCTCTCACTCTGCGTTGCTCCCTGAGCAGCTGCTGAACCCCCCGGGTGTTTGACTGGGGAGGGCCAAGCAATCAGCCGGCACCCGGAGGGAAGCGGCAGCTCCGCCGGGGTGGCCCCATTCGTGCTTTAGAAAGTCCTTAGCTATGCCTCTGGTGGAAGACAGTGTCTTCATGGGGGTGGGGTGTGGAAAAGCTATTGCGTGGGCTGTTTTTTTGACTCTCCTTCTGCATTTTGCTCCTTGAAGGTTGCTATTTCTTTCACTGAGTGATAGGGCGCACTGCGAAGTGCCATGATGGCACAGCTACGTGCAGCAGTCATCGAGGGGAGTAATTACTGCATTCGTAATGTGCATAAAATGTAAGGCTGGGCACTTGAGTGTTTCTTCAAATTCGCACCCTCCTCTCCCCCCTGCCCCTGGCCCTGCTGCAGCAATGCTGGGGTTTGGAAATCAGCGCTGTGGTCGTGGGCACACAGGCAGACGGAGAGCAGGGCCGCAGGCACCGTGCCAGGAGGCAAGGCAGGGGCTGGCTTTGCAGCCCAGAAGCTGCTCCCTCAGCACCGGGACACAAACACGAGGTGGCTGCTCCTTGGCGAAAGCAGGGACGCTCCGTACTTCATGTGGGATGGGAGCCATACGGGGGAAGCAGCTGAGGCACTGTAAAACCCCACCTGGCTTGCTGCACGGAGGCTTGTCTGTGCAACCATACCTTGTGTGGGTTGAGTTACCAGCCTCCTTAACCCCGCTAGTTCACTCCTGCAAGAAAATCATGTGAAATACAGGTTCGCTGGATAAAAGCACTGGTGCAAATTGGTCAAGAAAAGGTGAGACTGAAGAGCTCTGTGGATTCATTCCTGCTCCAGCAGTTTGGGTGGTGGCACTAGGAGCCGCCCTCGATTGCCTTGCAGAGCTGCCAGATCCACAAGCGGACTGTGCCCGTTCAGTGCTCGGCCTCTCCATGCCAGCGGGTGGCCGCACGCAGCCTGTCACCCACAGGGCACGTCCACAGCAATGCAGCCAGTCCCAGCAGGTTCGCCTCGTGCAGGCAGCTGCACAGGGATCTGGTGATAGCCACAGCCTCGCACCAGGCTCTGCTTGAATCAGGGGCTGTAACTCTTTAAAGCAGATAAGCAGAGTTCATCTTAATTTTTCACTTCACAAATATTTGAGGAAACCTCTCCCTATATTTAAGAGATATATGCAAATGGACTATTTGGGGTTTAATTTGGCCTGATTCTTTTTTCTAAGACCAATAAAAAATTGCAATTACAAGCCAACTAGTTATCTGAGATGAAGGAACACTTCCTCCTCTGTACTCAGTCCCAAACATTATATCGTTGTGCTCTCCACCTTGGAACTGGCTGCTGAAACAGAGGATAAACAAAATTGAAAAGCAAGAATGACTTCCCCCACAAAGGTTTCTTTCCTGGGGGAGGAAGGAAAACATCAGAGATGTTATGCGTAATAAAGGAAATGCTCCTATTTTAGTTATGCTGGTTAAAGTTCAACAGCACTCTGTTAAAATGCTGCATTTCTGAATGCTACCTGTGCAATTTAGGATTTGCAAATTCCAACTCTGGTGCTGAAGCAGAAGTCGGTGCTAACAAACAATAACAACATTGGGAGGCAGGGTTTCCGAGTCCACAAGCCACAGGGTAAAATTACCAACCGTTCGGCCTTGCATTCTTTGAGATGAACTTCTGACAGTCTTTAGCTGTTAAATGGCATTAGAAAAATATTTGCTCATTTTAGAATTCTTTGTTGAATACTTTGTCATCAAAAATAAGGAAATTGCTCTCTCTGATGAACAAACAAATACACAGAAATAATAGTTTGATGGATAGTATTTGTTCTGTGGAAAGAATAAACTGTATCGAAGACATGGAGAGGAGAGATGCAGGGGAAGGGAGGTGAAAGGAAAACAAATTGGCTGCATGCAGAGGTCTAGTGTCAAACGTCAGAGGGATCTTGTTTGCTCAGATACTATATGAAAGACCATGGCAACCAGGGGCCCAGAGAGAGCGGAGAGATTTGTAGCCCCTCCCTGAGACTGGATGACAGAGGAAATAGGTGAAGCAATCCACTTTGCAGAGCCTCTTGGTGGATTCAGAGTTGTAAAACAGCATATTCTATCCCTTCATCCTGTATGTTGGCTCATTCAAGGCAAAAAAAAAGAGTCTGAAATGAATGGATTTCTAATTCCCTTCATCAGTCAGATGGTACCACTCCGCTAAAGGTGGCTTTGCTTTGGGCTGCCTGATTTAGAGAGAGGAATTAAGATCCCTGCCAGACACAATAAGTAACAACATTACAAGGCATTTAATAGGAATATTTCTGGGAAAATGTAGAAGCATGCTTTTAGACAGCTCTGAAAACACTGGGTACAGGTGATGTTTTACTGTGACACAGTATACGGAAACACAGTAATATTTTTCATCCCAGAAATAGGCTGGAGACCCCTCCTTTTTTTAATATACACACAAGAAGTACCTAAGAGCCCCAGGATAAGGGAGTAGTGACTGTCAGGCTAGCACCAGTGTAGTGCAGAAGTGCCAGCTGACTCTGCAGGTGCCAGGGAACAGCAGACAGAGCTGTGTTAGAGGTAAGGTCAGATAGTGCTGTTATATCTTGTACATCACAGGCCATTAAATTGCACCACGAAGTTGTGTTTATCCAGAAAGGCTGTCATCTTTGAAGACATCAAAAAATGGAGATCTGCCATTTCTGATGGGTAATGAAATCTTGATATAAAAATATGATTCTTGTTTCTGATTTGAATCTGTCTGAGCTTCCAGCCCTTGTATCTGGTTTTGCCTTCTTCACTAGATAAAAGAACTCTTTAAAGCATTTCTTTCCTCGTGAAGGTATTTTTATATGCAATGGTCAATGCATTCCTCGGTTTTCTTTGTAGTAAGCTAAATGGATTGAGCTCTTTAAGTCACTCACTGGAAGACACTTGCTGCCTCAAATCATTTTTGTGACTTCTTTTTCTGCTCTGATGCTAAAACGTAGACATCTGATTGTATACATTTTTCTAGTATCATTCTTCTAATGCAATATGCAGGATAAAGTCACCTCCTGGCTTCTGTTTGCTATTCCACCCTTTATATATTCAAGGATTGCATTAGTTCACATACCACAGAATGGCACAGGGAGCTCACATTTGATTGTTTGTCCATTTTGCACACTAAGATGCTGCTTTCAGGTTTCTGCTCCCTGAGCGTTTTGGGCAATGCTTGTTCCTAGGCGTGCAATACCAGCCTCATTCGCTTGCTGCCGGCAGTTGCATGGCGTAACCCCCTTTTTCCAGGTGCCCTGCTCTGCTCCCCTCACCTCCAGCAGAGACAAAGCAGGCTCACGCTCTCCGGTAGCTCTGATGGCTATCCTGTGTGCGGGAGCTGATGAGCGAGCTCGGCCTTTCCCCGCCCGCGCTTACACGTACCCAGGTGTCCAGCTCGCAGGGCATCAGCTGGTGGTTGTTCTGCTTGTTCTAAAAGAAAATTGTGTGATTGCTTTTAGCTCTAGTTAGGAGAACAAATGACACAGAGAAGGAATAAATCACAGAAGGATAAGGAAGAGGCATGTAAGATTTGAGACAAGGAGGAAAATACCTTTTCCACCCACCTGTCCTCTTTGTAAAGCTGCTTATGTTTAATATGTGTGACTGTACATACATGCACATCACTCCTGAACCCCTGAGGAGGATCCCCTCATCCCCCTAAATCCTTGGAAATGTGTTTGGAGGACACAGTACTTCTGTCACTTAACTTAAGGATCAGGTTTTCAACAGAGATCAGCTCCCGTTTAGGCACTAAATAAGCAACTAGATCCTTACAAAAGTTCATCTTACTGGGTACTCTGCAACTATAAAAACCTGTCCAAACATGTCATGCTGACCATTTTGGAAAATCAGGCTCTTTTTTGGCTCCTTGAATGGAAGCCTGGCTTTTTCAAAATCTGTTTTTACTCATAGGTGCCGAGTACTTGTTTCTGTCCCTGGGCTATTTTAAAAGCTTGTCCCTCAGCATGCAAAGACAGCAGGGACCCTGGCAGGGTTTGTGCGCTGCCCGGACGCGCTGCTGTTTCTGGGAGACTTAATCAGGTCCGGCATGTGTGTTTGAACTCTCTCTGCGGCGCGGTTAAGCCTGGGGAGGAATGCCTTGGCATCACTCTCGCTTATGTAACTGACCTCGGAGCTGGCCAGGGCTTGGCCTTCCCCTGGGTGAGGACCTTGCAGCAGAGCTGCAGCTTGGCTGCTCCCAGCTGGAGTGCCTGTAACTGTGCCTCAGCCACCATTATCAGCACAGAGCTGTTTGGGAGCATGCAAGTAGCACACAGTGGCTTTGGGTGTTGTTGCAAAGAGCCAGAGGAAAAATGAGAAGTCATTCTGTACCATCTTACAAGGTGTACCAGGCTGATGAGAGACAGACTGAGAATACACCATATAATACCCATTTCAGCATATCTTCCTGCTCTTTTCAGGCACTGCACGTGTACACCCGTACAGGGCACCCCTGTATGCATACATGCGCGTGCACACACAGACACACAGACACACAGACACAGACACACAGACACACACACAGACACACACACACATGGACACACACGCACACACAAGCACAGAGTCCCAGGGGAAGGAGCCGGGTCGTCTCCTGGCTGCCAAGGATCCCCAGGGCTCGGTCTGGAGTAGTCACAGTGTGAATCACGCCGTGAGTCGCACTGTAGGCACGGGCCACCAGGCACCAGTGTCGTCAGCTGCGGAGGTGAAGTGCCACCAGGAGCTGGTCACTGGGGCTCTGGAGTGGTGCCTGAGACCAGTGCGAACTGGCAGGGAAAGGGAAGCAAAGAGGCAGAGACGGGGCAGAGGGTGTGAGGAGGAGGAGGAGGCCTGGGGGCAGGAAGGCAGAGGGTGCAGTCAGAGATGAGGGCACTAGGAGCAGTGCAGGAGCAAGGAGCATTGTCAGCGAGGCTTGGAGGAGTTTGGCTTTGAAGCTACGAAACTGCGGTAGCGCTGCACTTAGTCCAGGTAACAGGCCCTGCTGCACGGCAGCGCTGCTTAGCCTGGCTGCTTCTGGGCCTGGAGCAGGAGCAGGTGCTTCTTTCACGTGTGTCCCACCCCCTAGACGGGCCCGTATTTCGCCTCCATGCTGGACCTCCACAGGGCGCTGGGGAAGGAGAGCACATGCCGCGGGGGCAYGGGTAGCTGAGTGCGACCCACAGGCCCACGTGCGCAGCCCAGCACTGCTGCCAGAACTGGGCACTGCCGCGTGACAGCCGCTCGCGAGGTGGCAGCAGCTGTGCCCGGCTACTGGGGTGGCTCTTGGTAGAGAGCTCTGCTCCCACACACAAGGGAGCACTTCCCTGTGTGCAGAGACCCTCTGCCTGGGTGGCGCTCCTGTTTTCGGGACACAGGGCCCAGTGCTGCTCCCGGTGATGTCAGTGGAGCCTTTCATCATTATTTGGGAAGAGCTTTGGCCACAAGAAATGGAAAGGAGCAGAAATATTCCAGGCAGGAGGGTGGTGTTCTGTCTTGATGAAGAAAGCCTGGCTTTATATCTGTAATTAAAACTGGAAACAGGAAGTTTCCACTATGAATAGGTAAACTTCTGTACCTAGAAATGGCTAAACACGCAACACCGGAAGTAACACCTTTGTGCTAATCTTCATATTTCCTCCAGCTGTTGCATAGTGCACCGGATTCACAGCAGCTGGCGGAGCTTCTTTCAAAGCTTTCTTCCTTTTTAAACTCTGGAATTAATTTATAACGTAACATGATACAGAAGTGAGTGCCTCCTGCAGCATTACCCCTGGGGTGAATTTTCCCTCTGCTATATCTGTGTGTGTGTGTGCTTAAGAGCCAGGACAGTAGTTCTGCAGTAGGATTTTTTTTGAAGCGGATTCAGTCAGGTCTCGGCTGCAGCCCCAAAGGCAGCTGTGCACTGAGGCTTGGTGAGGAAGCTCCTAGTGATGTCACTTCACAGCATGCCCTCTGGCTCCTGGTTTTTTTTTCCCTTCTCTTTTCCTTGTAGTGGCTGCAGCAAAGGGCTCCATTATTTGGCAGCRTGGCATTGCTTTTGTCTATAAATGGAAGCAGCTGGCCCGTCTCCCAGTATAACACAAGATAGTCCTGTGCATCAGTTATGCAATCTTTAGCTTGATGACTTCATCAGAACTAGGGGGAGGAATAGGGGGTGGCAGGAAAAAAACCTTTACAGTGAGCTTTGCTGGAGACAGCTGATGTCCCCCCCCCAGCAAAGAAAGAGGGAGCTTGGAGATAGGGGTGAGTAAAAGGGCTCAGTTCAAGAGCAGCTGAAGGATCATTAGTGGGCTGCATTTCCCTGACACGGGCTGCTTGCAAGCTCCAGTAGCTGCCGTCTTCCCCATGCAGGTGACCCAGCCCTCACAGTTACAGCGCGGCACCAATGTTTGACCGATCTGGAAAGGGCAGCATGAGAAAGGGATGGGGGAGGAGGTGGGAAGAATAGGGGAGAAGAAACTTTCAAACCAGGGCATATGTTAAAAAGAGAAAGAACCTAAATATCGGAGAGCCGCCTTTCAGCAGAGAGCCCTTCAGGGAATATCTGTGCAAAGTAGAGATGTGGACAAATTGTATTTTCTTGTTATTTCCTCAAAAGAGTCCTTGAAAACCTGACCTTCATGCAGAAAGGCTGATCCTGATTTCCCAAGCTACACTCAAACATTGATTTTAACCCTTTTGTTGATGGGGCTTTTGGGGTCATAAGATTACTTTTCTATACTTTTCCAATCACAGAGTCATTGGCATAACTCAAACCATCCATGAAGCAGGTGAATCTAAACCTGACCCTGGAATGCCTTTTGCAGAGAATCCTAAAGTGATATGGGCGCTTTCCATCACATTAGTGTTTCTGAATGAGTAACCTTCTCTATAAAACAAGCAGGAGGCAATGTTAAGACCAGCCCTGCTAAGCAAGTAGCACTTTGCAGTGCTGGGATGGTGGTTACGTAGCACAGCAGAGGTTAAGAGCACTTGTATCACCACAAGTCTGTATGTGCTAGTGGCTTTCCAAATACTTGAAGAAAGAAGGTCCTGCTCTGAGGAGCTCCTCTTGTGCAGTGTCTTGTCTTACAGGAAGCCAGCCCAAGCTAACTATAGTGGTACTCGCCTGTCCCTCACCGTTGGGAGCCCCAGTGCATCCCAGTCTGCCGTGCGCAGGGCTGGGCGCTGGCGAAGTGCTGAAGTCGGGAATGAGAGAGGGCAGAGTGCTCAGCGCTAGGTGCAGAGGGTGTCCAGACCGGGCACGGTGCTTGGAGCCACCTTCCTGCTGCAGAGGGGCTTGTGGCCCACACACTGCAACTGGGAATTGGGGTCTCCCGTGCTGGCTAAGCACAGCCGAGAGGGCGACCTGGAGCCACCGAGGCTGCTTCACTTCCTCCTTTAGGGAGAGGAATAACACTTCTCGCTGTCGCAAGAGGGGAAAAATATATGGGTGACTATGAGGTGAGCAGACAGTATCATGTTAGAAGTAGACAGGGGAGAAAAGAAAATCCATAATCTGTTTTAAACAAAGGAGAACACAGAATAAACACCAGGGAAACAGTGTGACTCTACACCTGCAGCTTTGTAATCAAGCCCCCAGATTACTATTATTTTAAATAAGGCCCTAGCTAGCCATCCTTTCTGAGGCAAGGCTCTCTCCCTAATGCCAGCGGGAGCCACTGGATTCTTTTGTTTGTTTTTCCCTAGTAGTGGGACGGTCTCATGTTGCAACATTATTAAAAATGCCGGAGTGGATAACAGGGATCCACCCTGTTCATGGTAGCTGACGACTTACACAGAGGGACTGGAATATTTAAGACTTAACTTTGATTATCAGTGCAGAATCTGTGCTAATGTTCCTTACCTCCTCACACACACTCTTTCTATTTCTAATCCGTCCATCATCAGTTTCTGTGTGGGCACTGAAAGCCGCCTGTCCATACTGCAGCCGACTGTCCTCCGAGGATTACCAGCGGCGGGGGACGAAATCCCCGTGGGGGTCCGCCGTGCCGCAGCGCGGCACCCCGGGCGCTCCGCCGCCCTGC
>NW_020450407.1:10337-61117 GCF_003343035.1 Apteryx rowi | reverse complement strand
CGGGCCGCGGCGGGGCTCCGGCCGCTTCACAAATTTTGAGTTCAGGTGCTGTTTAAGCTTAGCCCTTGCCCTTTTATCGCTGCTTTTTCCCCAGCGCTAAAAGGCAGCAAATTGGACTAGGAACTTCAAGCGGGGCGGGTTTAGGGGAAGGGGTCTGTGGCATCACGTAGGTCCTGCATCACTGCAGCTTTCGGTCTGGAGCTGTGGGATGGAAATCTTAAATAAATAGGTTACGTGGTTAAATCCAGAGCTTCTGGCACAATATAGGGGGAATTAGTGTTGGCAGCTTTCACTATTTATTGTGTGTGCCTAAGACCTCAGCTCCTGAATCCAGAGGATTGTGTGAAAATTTTGTTACGGAGAAGAGGAAGGAAGCGGAAAAGGAGGGAAAATGTGTTTCTGGTTTCCATGATGACGGAGAAAAAACTTGGAAGAACATGACTCAAAAGTTACATATCCTGCCTGAAAATAAACCAAGTACACAACTTTCCTATCTTTGACATTAACGAATTGTAAAGTAGTCTAGGTTTTTCCAAAGACACTTACTTTCTTCAAGCTCCAGTCCTCACCCACAGACTCCCCGCTTACTGTTCGCGGTCCGTCATTTCCCTTCCCACGGAGCGCACTGAATAATGATGCTGTCTCTCTCTCTTTGCACAGGAGCAGCACCAGGTGGGGTTGTCTCGGACCGCAGGGCCTATGCAGCCTGCTGTCCCGCCGGGTTCTGGTAGTGTGGTCGCAGGCTCCAGCTCGGGGGCTCCCACCTTCCTGGGGAACCAGCCGCAAGCAGCCATCATGAAGCAGATGCTGATTGAGCAGAGGGCCCAGCTCCACGTGATAGAGCAGCAGAAGCAGCAGTTTCTAAGGGAGCAAAGGCAGCAGCAGCAGCAGCAGCAGCAGCAGCAGCAGCAGATGCTAGCAGAGCAGGTACAGTATCTCTATGTCTCAGGCACTCCAGCACATGCTGGTATGAGAACATGAGCATGAGAGGCGGTGCAGCACCAGCCCTTCCTTTAAGATTTGATAATTCCTCCTCTGTGGCTTATATCATGCTGTTTCAGCCACAGTTATCAAAGAAGAGGCATCTGTTTCAGTCTTACCATTAGCTTGGCAAATATTACCTCTGTTGCCAGCAGTGAACATGACAGTTGCATGTGGTTTTAGACACTGAAACAGTTAAGTTCTTACCTCTTACCTCATGATGCTTTTAGCCTGGCAGAAGCACACTCTGCTACCGTGAGAGCTGGTTTTGCTCTCCCCTTCCTCTGACTGTTGTCTTGCACTGGCAAAAGCTATATACAGACATGCAGTGATCTGGAACAAAGATTTGACGTGGGTTAAAAGTAATCTAGCAAAAAAAAAAGTTAGTATTTACCCAGATAAATTCCTTCATCTGGTTTATCAGACAATAGCACAAATGGTTTTGTTAGCTCAAGGGAAAGGCAGCATCAAGGCGGGAACTGAAGGCAGAAGTGGGAGAAGAGTGAAATCACCTCTTACAGTGGCAGTGTGAAACTGCTGCATTAGAGTCTGTCACGTGGCTCCTGGGGCTCTCAGACCTGTGCAATATGGATGTTAAATTGCCTGGCCTGAATGGTAATGTCCTACCCATGTTTAACCCAGCTGTAGTTTGCAGCACAGGAGAAAGTCAGTGGAAAGTCCCACCGATCAGTTAATGTAGGCTCATACCTAAGTTTAAACTTGTTGTCCCTTAACTTCCACCCAGAAAATGTTCTGATAGGTCAATAGTTGCTTTAACCCTGTTTCACCTCCCTTGCTGGGGGAATACAGGTTAAAATCTGGGGCCTGTTTTAATTTGAGCTAGAACTTGTTCCTGTTGTGCTACCACTGACATATTTCTAGTCCTACCTTCTTCTTCCTACAGTCCTCTTGAGAAATGGAAAAAAAATCTCCCATAGTGAGCAAGGGCACTCCTCGAGATATTCAGGGAAGAGATGCATGAGTAGGGTCAAAGGTGAGCAAGTGCAGAAGAATGAAGATGCAGTAGTGCTCTCACATGGGCTAGGCCACTTCAAGTGTATAAACCCAAGAGCCAGTCACTAACTTGGCTATTGAAGGCAAGCCTATAAGTGTTGAAGAACTCCAGGACTGTACTGTTAAATGTGTTGGACATAGATGAAAAGTGATCAAGTCACAGTCCTCAAGCACCCAGTTTTTCAGGTGCTTTGTGCCTAAAAAGGTTCCCTTTATCTTTTTGATAGTTTGTAACAAACATTTTTGAACACAGGGATTTAGTTTTTGCTTCTTTCCCATCTTTGCCATTCCCTTACCCTTGTTACTCAGCCTTGCTTTTGGACACGGCATTTGTACAGCCTGCTAACGAAACAACAAGATATGTCCTTACATTAACTGCTTAGTCAAATATACCGTAGTCTTTGAAAGCACTGATAGACACACTCTCTGTTTTTATAATCAACCATTGATTGTGTTTTAAATGCATGAGTATTCATAGAAAACAACCACAGAAGACCAGCGTGAGCTGGATCAAGGGATGGAAGCATTTTGCTGTCACCTGCTCCTCAAATATCATTTAATGAAGCAGAAGAGAAAAAGTGCCTTAATAGCCCTTTTTCTTTTGGCTAGAGAATGGTTCTAGGCCACAGCATTGAGTTTGGGATGCAATATTCCTCGCAGCTGAGCATTTTGAGTGCAGAGCTGGACTAAGTCTTGTACCAGGAATACATATCTCTAGACCTTGGCAAGATTGGGGGAAGAAAAGCATGTGTGGTTACAGTTGCACTTCAGACCTAGGTGTGCAGTTATCTCCTATCCTTCTCTCTTCTTTCAGTCTGAAGACAGTTAAGTTTGCACTTCAGAGGTCAAGATGAAGAGCTTGTAAGTGAGAAGAGCTGATGTTAGCCTCGGTGCTTATTCCTTTTTGAACCAAAAGGAGTCCATGTGCTGAGTAGCCCAAGTACTCTCAGAAGGACTCTTCAAATGAGTCTGCTTGTCTCTCGAGAACAGCTTGCTAGATAAGAAACACTGCAGTTTTGCTGCAGTACTTTTGTCATCAGCCCCTTTCTTAGCTTGCTAATTAATTAATCATCTCTTTCTCTTCTACTTTTTTTTTCCTCATTCATTTTCAGCAGTTGCAGCAGCAGTCACATTTGCCTCGGCAGCATCTTCAGCAACAGCGGAACCCATATCCAGTGCAACAGGTCAATCAGTTTCAAGGTAAAAGTCAAATTCTTTTTCCCATATTAGAGTCAACTTATGCCCCTATAGCAGGCATATGAAAGTTCATTCATTTTGTGAAGACCAGGGGTTAAGTAGTGTGCCAGAGCAGGAGGTCAGGCTGTAAGGCACTTGCACATACTATGTATTTTACCAAAGGGTTTTGCCCACTTCCATATATTTAGTTAAGTTTCTAATTTCCTTTCTGCTCCCCTCAGCAAAAGCTGCATTTTTCATTTGTCCACTGTTCTGCCTCTTTGACTTCTGGATTCTGTGAATTTATCTTGTCTGCCCCATTCTCATTATATATATTTTTTTCAGCCAGTGTCTCTCACTCTGTCTTGCTTTTACTCCTCTTCATTCTCCACTTTGTTTAACTTGATGAGCAGGGAATTTCAGAGAGGTCATCTTAATCTGGAGAAGGACTAGGCAGAAGTGTCTGATAAATGTCAGGTATGGGGAAAAACAGTGAAATGTATGAGATGAAAATAGAGGGTTCTTTTAAATCGACTCAAAAACACAAGGATTATTTCAGTATGCTTGCAGATAATTGAAGAAATTATGGAAAAAAATT
Organism: Apteryx rowi; assembly: GCF_003343035.1. Taxonomy (NCBI): domain Eukaryota; kingdom Metazoa; phylum Chordata; class Aves; order Apterygiformes; family Apterygidae; genus Apteryx; species Apteryx rowi. The sequence goes on along the minus strand of NW_020450407.1, from coordinate 57,348 downwards.
TTGGTTTAGGAAAAAAAGTTAATTCTGAGCTTTTTAAGTACGAAGCATCAGCTGAATGTCTTCACTAACCATGGATTCTAAATATACACAGGACTAAGACACACTTGTGCTGTGTATTCCTGATAATGCCAGGTAACTGCAATAAAAACAAGTGAGGCAAGCATATTGCAGTTCCAGTATCCAGGTATTGAAGTGACAGTCAGCTCTTCTGCTGGTCTTTAACAGGATAGCTCTACAGATCACCTTCTAATTCCTGTCTTTGGCAGCATAAATTCTATATGAAATGAAAGTGCTCTCAATAATTCATCTGCAAAATCAAAATGTATGTGTGTGTACCATCATACATTAGTTGAGAATCATATGTAAAATTTTTCTATATTAAAGCTTTTTTGAAAATATGCCTTCACATCTATTATTTAAAAGAAATGCAGAACAGGGTTTAGGCTAATCTGACCAAGCAAAGAATTCATTTTCATAAATGAGCTAATTTAAATATAAATATTTGATCWTTTTTTCTCTTTAATCACAAGAATGTAATCCAGTGCAGTAGGTTATGTGTAAGTGAGACCAGAAGGTGGCCCAAAATCTTAAAATCTGTTGCATCTCTCTTTTGACTACTTGTCTAACTGCTGTGTCAAACAGTAGCTCACAAAAGTAGTATGAACTACATGCTGATAGGGACTCCTCTGGAGGTTTTCAGCTGCTGAGTTCAATTCAAAAATAGCTAAAGATACATTAAATAAGTTCTTAACATTATTCATATACTTAAGTACTTGCTGGAGTCATTGTAAAAAGTGACATCTTCCAATCATGAAAGAAAGAGGTGATCTAAATTAAAAGGAACTGCCARTCATTGAGAAAACAGTTTAATTGATAGCATAGGTATAGTAAAAGCTGCCACGACATTTGCCCTGTGCAACTGGGATCCATATGGTCTCTCTTAATGCTACAGAATGCTTTATTTATCTATATGTTGGAGAGGTGACCTGAAAGCATCTTCCAGAAGTTTTACCTGCTGTCGGAAAAAGAAGATGTGGCCATCCACTCTGTCATGTGTGCAAAACTGTATGAATGGCACTTCCTTTATCCATACCCATTTCTCATGGAAACCTAGACAATGTAAATAGCAGGGCCTGGTATTCTGTATTCTGATGTTCAGGCCTGTTATCCACAGCTGAGGAACAACTGGTAGGGACTGATTTAAGAACATCCTGATTTTGTTGTGCAGCTTATGACTCTTAAAGAAACTTTTTATATTTACATTTAATAATGTTTGAGCTGGGACTAATTGTCTGCATCATTCTCTTGGAGCTTCACCTGCAGAGTATTTTATCATTTTAGTTTGCTATGGTATTGACTCAAAACCACAATGAACCTGTGGCATAATCAGAGCTCTGGTGATTGTTTTTAAATAAAGATAGTAAATACAAAAGTATATTGACTTCCCAGAAATCGATAACTTCCCCCCTGCTTCTCCCCCACAAAGGAAGACACAAGCGTGGTGCAGTTATCTGCCATGGTGTGGAATTTAACAAGGTTAGGATTTTCTGGTTTCCCATCACTGGCCTAATGTGGAGTAAAATGTGCTTATAATATTGATTCACTAATACACTCTCCCTGCTTTAAATGTCCACAAAAAACAATTTTTCTTCTTTCCATAGACTTAAGCAGTAACAATGATATAGAAAATCCATTCATTTATGCCTCCTGAGCTATTAAAAAATTGATTGGCCTTCTGAGTCTGACATTTCCATTTTCAAGGCTTACTTTTGAAAGACAATGGAGATATTTAAGAGAGAGCTTCAAACAGTTAACTAAAGATCAGCTATTTTGCTTCCGTTGAAGGCCAGTGGAAGTTTTCTCATTTGTTTGGTAGATGCTGGATCAGGCTTATCTGAGGAAGATAAATACCACTGAATTCCAGTGTGTGTGTATAACTTAAAAAAGTCTTAGGGACTGATTTTTTGCATGGAGGAGATGGTACATTGTCACTGGTCCTGGGAAAAAAAACACACAGAAAAAGGAAGCCTCAAATTCACTTTGGAAATAGGACTCTGTGGACTCATGCATCACACATGGAATCAGGTTGAGTTTTTACTTCAGAAACCCAAAGCCATGAATGTTTCTGGGTACAAATCCTAACATTCTTATAACTGGGAATTGTTTAATGAGTAAATCATTGGCCTTTTAACCTTGTCAGCCCCATTTTAGGCCTTGTGGGAAATTAAGCTGGTGGTCTGTATTGATAGTATTCTCTACCGAACAGTGTCCCACTTCACAAATTGAATACATAATATGATCAGCAACTCTTGTTAGGGTAACACGCAAGCTGTGCTGCCTCTCACCCTCAAGGAGAGGGGACTTTGCAGGTGAGGACTGAGGCTGCAGTCAGAATGATGTGGGGAACACGTAACCTCTGAAGTGTGACTAACAATAGGCTGCAAGTGTCTCTCCCAAGGATGGATAACCTTCTAGCTCTCTGCTAACCTTCACATGAAACAGTAATTTATTCACTCCAAAAGCACAGCAATCTGGAATCCTACTGTGATGCAGGAGGCTTCTACAGATTCTCTCTTATGCAAAGATGTGTTAATTAAGATTTACAAAGTTGTATTTTTTTCTTACCTTCCCCACTTTTTGGTGTAGGTTCTCCCCAGGATATGGCAGCCGTGCGAAACCAAGCAGCACTCCAGAGCATGAGGACGTCCCGAATGATGGCTCAGAACGCAAGCATGATGGCAATGGGTCCCTCCCAGAACCCGAGCATGCTGCCTACAACAGCAGGCCAGTCAGACATGGGCATGGCTCCTTACAGCAACGCCTCCTCCAGCCAACCAGGAATGTACACTATGAGCACAGGGATGAGCCAAATGTTGCAGCACCCAAACCAAAGTGGCATGAACATGGCACATAACACAGGCCAGGGAACGAGGCAGCCTGCCTCTGGACAAGCGGTGGGAATGGTCAGCAATTTTGGTCAGAACATGCTGGTAAACTCTGCTCTTCCCCAACATCAGCAGCAGATGAAAGGACCTGTGGGCCAGGTCTTACCCAGGCCACAAGCACCACGACTTCAAAACCTGATGGGGACTGTCCCTCAAGGAACACAAAACTGGCAGCAGCGAGGCTTACAAGGTATACCCGGAAGGACTAGCAGTGAAATCGGGCCTTTCAATAATGGTACAACATACCCAATGCAGTCTGGGCAGCCAAGGCTGTCCAAGCAACATTTTCCACAGGGACTTAATCAGACAGTTGTGGACGCTAGTGGAACAGTAAGAGCCCTGAACCCAGCAATGGGGAGACAATTGCTGCAACAAGGAACCAGCCAGGCCAGGCCAATGGTTATGCCTGCAATAAGCCAAGGGGTCCCCACTATGTCTGGTTTTAGTCAGCCTCCTACACAACAGATGCCAGGTGGCAACTTTGCTCAGAGCAGCCAAGGCCAGGCCTACGAGAGGAATCCCACTCAGGACATATCTTACAATTACAGTAGTGAAGGAGCCGGGGGGTCATTCTCGAATTTAGGGGAGGGTACAGACCTTGTGGACTCCATCATTAAGAGCGGACCAGGGGATGAGTGGATACAAGAACTTGATGAGTTGTTTGGAAATCCCCAGTGAACAGGCTTGTATAGTCTGGAGCTTTGGTTGTTGTGATTTTTTTTTTTTTTTAAGAGAAAGTTGGATATTTTCTCCATCCCTGGATTGTTGTCTTTTTGTTTGAGTTGGTTTGGGGTTATTTTGTTTGTTTTCTTTTATTCTTAATCGTGCAAACTGAGCTGATCTGTAGCCAATTTTGGAAGATTCAGGTGATGCTGAAAACATCAGCATCACAAGACTTCCACCAAGTAATCTCCATTGCACAGCAGCATCCACTGCGTGTGTGTGGAGCAGGACGGGGAAGCTGGAAAAGCCAACTGATGTCTCTGGTTGGGTAAAGTCGTTGTTTCCCCTTGCACAGTGGTATGAGGTGGTCCCAGTATCTCCCACCTCATTTTACTATAAACACTGTAACTTTCAGGGCACTGGATGAAAAAACCTGGGAGCAAACCCTAAAGAAGTCTGCAGGTGATTGCACATGTCCTGATCAGAAACAGGCTTAACCCTGGGTGTAAGCAGGCCTCAGGTGAGCCATAGTCAGGCCCACAAGGCCTGCCCTGGGATGTCACATGGGAATGTGCAGCACACATGTGACAAACCTAAACAGTCACAGACAGGTCACCATTTTCACTGCAGAGTGATAAAAATCCAATAAAGATGTAGCAGAACAGAAATTTGGCAGTACAGTGAGAAGGACAGTCTGATTACAGGACTGTTACTGGACATGCTTAGGTGGGTGAGTTAACTTAATGAGCTATTTAGTCCCCTTGGGACTTGCAATAGTGCTTCTCTGTCAGAGCACTTCAGCGTGTCTCTGCTGCCTGGGGGTGGAGAATAGCAGCTAGGAACAGTGTTAAAGGGCTAAGAGGTACCCAGAGACATCAGCATAGATCCTAAGCAGGTCCCCATCTCTCCTTCCTCCCCAATGTATTTTCAGTTCACTTTTTTTCCCCTCTTACCCTTCAGTGTAAAACAAAGTAAGCTCACTGCACTTCTTTCCAGGTGAGCAACAGCCACCACAAAGGGGCAGGAAGGGGAGAAGAAAATCAGCATGAGCAAATGAACAGGGAGAGTTTGGCCCCCAGAATGGATTTCTCTTCTCCTCTTGAATAGTGCAAGATCAGCAAATATTATTACCCTGCTGTTTCTGGGCTCTTCATTTGTCACACGCAACCTCATCTTCTGTTTTAAGCAGATGTTTGGTCTGATCTCTCTGGTTTGCTGGAATAAAATTCACTGCAGTATTTGAAAAACAGGAATCAAGGAAGAACTACTGTAAAGAACATTCATGAATGGGTAGAATAATTGATTTAGTTATAACAATCACAGGGTCTGCCCAGATAAGCTTTTAGGCAATAGAGACATACCACTATCTCTTCCCAGGGTAAATGTGGACCTGTGCTGAGCAGCACTGTAATAAAGTTGTGATATGTCTTTTACAATATTGAGATGCCGGCTGAATGTCTAAAGCAGTGGTTCCCAAGCTGCATTCGGAGGCCAAGGTAAGTTGTCCACAGAAACCTATCACCTTGTTAGTGTTTTCAGTTGAGAGCTGGTGATCAGGGTGTGTAGTGGTGCATAAAGCATGTTAACAGTGGTCAACAGTCCAACTAGTTTGGAAACCTCTGGCCTAACACTAGTCTCTGTGAACCATAAGTGTGCTCTGTAGCGAAAATGTCTCTACTGTACAACTACAAATACTGACCATTCAGCTACCAGTTACCTCTTCGTGTGTTGCTTTTCTTGGGCCCAATATTGTGAAGTGCTGAGCCACTGAAATCCATGGGAGCGGAGGGGTTTGGTACCTTGCATCTTCAAGTCCTTTCCTTTCTCCATGGAGCGCAGGTACACATCACATTAAGAAATGGGAATAAAATGGGCCTGGAACCATCTCGGTGCCCTGTTACGGTTCCCTTTTGTGCAGTACCCCTTGTAGGGCTGATCTAGACTAGGGGAAGTACCTGTTTTAAATGCTAGCGTGTAGCCAGGACAAGCTGCATTTTTAACGTGGATTAGCAAGTCAAGGCGAGCTACCAATTCTGTTATATATCCAGCTTGCCCGGACTGCGCAATATTTTTAAAACGCTTTAGTTAAAACTCTTTTAGCTAACATCTTTTTAAAATACAGTGCAAGGACCTACCCCAGCGCCTGCTGGAGACGCCAGGAAGCTGTCCACCTGCCTCTTTGGTAGGGGCTGGGCTGGGCCCTCAGTCTGTAAAAAGAGAGTACCGGCCAAAGTTTTCAGTCCACGAGCATCCTGTGGGCAAGCGGGTCTTGGACTAGCATCAACGCAAGGGGTAGATGAGCGACCAGAGGGGTGCTGCCTGCGGGCCCAGAGCCACGGGCCGCAAGCGCGCAGCCATTTCGCTAGAGAGACTCGGACTTTGCTGAATAAACAGTGGTGAGGACTGAGTCTCTGTTGTCTTTGCAAAGCTTCCTCCAAATACTCCGTACTGGGACCAAGTACTAGAGAGGTAGATTTTAATAGGTTTGGGTTTTTTTTTCTTCTTACTATGGTGCTGATGTATATGTAATGTTTAAAAAAAAAGTTATTTGTAAATATGTTTTTACAATTCTACAGATATCACTGGGTCTACTATCTGTAAAATATATACATATAAATATATATATATATACTGTTTGTTTAAAATAGAGTATTTTTATTTCATTCCTTAACTCATCCTTACTGCAGTGGTATTGCACTTCAGATGACGTCTAATTACTAATTTGTACTGTATCCCTGACAGCAACTTGCTCCATTTTATTCAGATTTTTCTAGTTTTCTGTTTTTACTTTGTACATTAAACATTGCTTATTTCCTTCTAAGACCTGTACAGAGCTCTGAAAATGTAGAAAAGACCTGATGTTAACATACCACTTTTAAAGAAAAGAAAAAAAAACAAAACAAAAAAATAAATAAAAGATGGTTATCTGAGTCATATCGAAGTCTGGTTTACGGCACTCTCGTACCGCCCCGCCCGCCGCGGCGCGGCGCGCGCTTCCAACGGTCGCCGCAACGGCAGCGCTAACGGTAACCGCAACGGTCGCGGTGAGGGCTGGGGGCGCGCTGCCGGCCGCGCCCGCCGCCGCGGGGGGGGGGGGCGGGCGGGGGGGCGACCCCATTTTGCGTGAAGTCTTCTGTGACAGAAGCAGTTTAACTTCCTCGGACGCTTTACCTGCCGTGAGTAGCGCTGGGAAGGGCCCTACTGCTGCGCACCGGCGCTGCCCCGGCCCCTTTCCCCTGCTGGCCCTAGGGAGGTCCCCGGGGGTTGCCCGGCCCTGTGGAAGGCAGGCAGGCAGAGGCAGGCAGGCAGAGGCAGGGCGTAGCTGCTACAAAGCCTCCCCTCTCCCGCTGCCTGCTTGCCCCAGCATTTGTTCAGCGCCTGGCAGATCCCTTGAGTTCCTGTTAGCCGCCCCCTAGGGGCACCTAAGTGGTTACCATATGCAGGCGGTAGAGTTACAGGTTACCGTGATTAGCTCCTGTGTGGTAAGTACTTACTCAGGTGTGTGCTGTTATTTGAGGTCATTTTACCCCTTTCTATGAGTAAGGTAAGCTATCAAAACTTCATGTGTTCTGAGGTAAAATTTGCACTTATGCAGTTTCCATGGGGGAGCTGGCCCTTAATAATTTGTTCCCATTAGAGGCAGTGTCTCCCAGTTTTTACCTTTGCTGCACAATGTGCTGAGCAGTGAGCAAGGAAGTGCTCTCAGGGGAAGATATGAGATGAAGAACCCAGGATGTAGGAGTCCTGTGGCTGCAATCTGGAGGAATAAGGTGCAGTGGAGGAAAGAGATGTGGGGTTAGACATGCAAGTTGGAAAGAGCTGGGGAAACTGGGGAAGAGGTGAAGGTTCCTCAGCCTGCTACTATCACCTGCTACTGATCCAGTGTGAGAATTCTGTTGTCAGAAATCCATGGAAAACACATATGGACTTGTATTTATATGACCTTGTTTAGATTTAAACATGCCATGTAGCCTTCAAGGCTCAACACCAGCATCTCCATGTTTGCAGCCTACTGGGAGTCAGGAGGATCGGACATTGGACCTCTGTTCACACAGCTTGTGGAAGACCAGCAGTTTAGGAAGTCAGTGAGGCTCAGCTTCAAGTGCAACCTTTAAGGTGAGGTCCCCTTCTCTCCTTAATGTAAGTCCTTTACCATTTTAGATGTAGATACAGGGCACAAAGAAGTAGAGCCACCCAGATCAACGGGACTTGCCAGAGTTACTCCTTAGCATGTGCTGGCAGAGAGCTTGCTGGGGAAAGGTGCTTTCAGCATGAGGCTCCTAGGTATACGTTGGCTTTGAAAATGTGGCAGGGACCATTTTCAGTTCTGGTTGTGACTGGCAGACTTGTAATGTATGTTGAATGTGCAGCCTCGTACTAACTTCTTGATCAGCAGGAAGCAGGCAGGAAAAGGTGGGGTTCTCACTAGAACTAAACTATATACTCTTGCTGACACTGACAGCATGTGTCAGTTATAGGTGTGTTTTGGTTTTAATTATAGGTGAGTCAGTCTTTAACAGAGTTTTGGATCTTAGAYATTCTGTCCTGGCTCACTGGGGAAAAAAGCAGTGACACATTCAGAAGACAAGCAGCATCCTCAACTTTAGGCCCACTTCTGCCCTGTCATGAGCTGGTACAGATCCTAAAAGTTTTGTTTCATGTTTATCCCTTAGCACTGTGGCTTAGTGCTACTAGATGAGACATTACTGCCTCACACCCGCACTTTTTTTGGCATGTGAAACTGGCCTGTGTGACAGCAGTTTATTCCTTTTGGTGGAGTAGGTTAGGTCCTTGGGGAAGGAAAGTTCTCTATAGATATGCTAGGGTAAGCTTGGAATGGAATAATTTTAGAAGCAAAGACATATTTGAACACAACTAGCTATCTTTGGACCCCCTCTAATAAGTATTTCAAGCCTGTAATGTAATTTGGACCTTTGTCTTGTTTATTCTTCTCGTGGCAGCACCTCCTGCTGCTTGTGACTGTCTCAGGGTGTCACTGGCATGTGAGTAGGTGGATTTTCTGTCTTTCAGCCCAAGGAAGAAAAGTTTGTGGAAGAATTCCCAGTGATTTCTGTGGATGTTAATCTGGCCCTGTTTCGCTTTCTCCCTGGAGCCATACTGCCAGAGAATTGCCCTTTCCACACCTGTGTCAGCTGCAACCCGTTTGTCATCATCACCTGTCCTTTTCCCCTCAGCAGCCATTACTGACCGCAAGTCTTTCACCTATGCACTTGTTTTGTTTTATAGTTTCAAATGCCGTTTCAGCCTTTGCCACCTGCAAGTTCTAAATTATGACCTTTAATCACATTACAGTGATTCTAAAGCACTAAAATCTGCACATGTAATACGCTCACTTATTTCATGTAAAAGATTATTGTGAACTTGATTCAGCACTCTGTGTTGTGCTCAGCTTATCAACCCCAGTAGACTTTTAAGCAAACCATGTGTTCATTATGTAGACCTGAATGAACAGCGCTATAAACGTGTGCAACATCTTTGGCCGTATCCTGTCTTCTGAGACATGGCAGAGAAAGCTTCAGCCTGCTGACTCTAGCTTGCATTGATATATTTAACGTTGCCTAAATAGCTTGAATTATCAGGAGCTGCCCAAAATAGTCAGGCATGGCCTTGCTTCTCTTTTCTTCTACACGGTTTAAATTCAGCCTTGGCACGCTTTGAGCTCATGGTGCTAAGCCATGACTTTTCCCTCCTTTTAGCAGAAAACTCTTTTCATAGTCAGTCTGCTTTTTGTTGTAATTTTATGATTCCCAGAGCTTTGGTCGTGCTGGGGCGTTTGTCTAGTCTCTCCCACACCCCAGCCATCTGTGCCTTCTTTGGGAGACAATGAAGTAGACCTGATTGTTTGACGAGCATCTGTGCCTTCTCTTTGTCCGGGCCGGGTCTCCATCTCGCAAGTGCTGCATTGTGGATGTAGCTCGTCTTCGAGAGGCTTAGTGTGAGAACTGGGATCTGCCTGCAGGAGGGCCCCACTTCTACGAGAAAAGTGTTTGAGCATGTGTTGAACTGTAAGCATGTGTATAAAATCAAAAGGCCTTCTCAGAAGTGTAAGGTCAAGTATGGCTTTAAATGTTTTCCTGAAGAAAGCAGTGTTTCAGTGTATGCTTAAACACCCTCCTGAAGTGGGATTGGATAYACTTGCAAAATTGGGACCTTTCAACAGCATAGTGCAACAAAGCATATTTTTACATTTGTGTAGAATAGAGGACACTGCTTGAGAAAATGAAGAGGAGTGAAGGAAGACTATGGAGGCATTGGCAAAGCCGAAGGACATTGGGTAAGATGGGCTGTTACTTAAAGTGTGAGTTGCAGCTAGGTTACTTGGTGAATTAATGATTTTAGTTTTATGTAATTTGTTTAGGGTTTACAGTACCGTATGTGAAACCAGAACATTAATTGAAAATGCAGACATGACACAGCATTCTGTCTGACAGACTCCTTTGCAAGAGCACCGGGAAAGGAGAAAGTGCAGACAAAGCTCAGGAGAAGCATGCATTTTGCATTGCAGTGGGTTTTAGGAAAGAATTCTGATGTGTTAGCCAGACACAGTTTATCTCTTTGATGTCCAGGGAAAACATCTGCATTATTTATTTTTTAAAAAGAAAAAGAATCTTCAAAACAATTTACGTAATTTCTTCCCAATGCTGAAGTCCAGGTATTCATCCAGAAGGCTGTTAACAATCCCAGCTGCACCCAGGGTTATCAAGCAGGCCAGAACTATCAAATTCAAATAAAAACCTGTTAACCTAGAGGAGGAAAAGAGAAAAATACTGTTACAGGTTGGGTATAGTGTATTTACCATGACACTGCTTGTCCGCACCAGTTAAGAAGAGCTATGTAGAATCAAAAAAGGTTCACTATAGCAAGGTTCACTGTCCACAGAAGCTTAAGTGACTACATGCTCGGGCACAACAGTGTGGACGGGGAGTCTGAGAATCTCACTGGTGCCTAAAACTTGGTACAGCTCTTCTGTATACATCACATCTAAACACAGATTTGAAAATGGTGAATTTCCTCACTTTCAGGAAAGCCTGAAAAGTCTTAGTTTAGCCTTGTGAACACTGATCAGAGCCAGTTAGAAGGGTAAAGCATATAAGTCACTTGTAAAGGCCCCTCCAGAACAGAAACCAAGTAGAAGGTGTGTGTACGTATTGCATTCTTAAGAAATCCAGCCCTGGCAAACCTGAAGTGGAATTCATTTATTCAAGTGTGGTAGTGTGTGCATCAGCATGCTCATGTGGACCAGGTGAGCAAGTTTCTCTGTATAACTACCACTGCTGTAGTCTGTGATTAGAATTGAGAGTTAATGTGAAGACTAATTAGCTTCTTGCTGCAGGGCCTGCTTGAGGTATGTTGTATGTTTTGGAGCCTAGTTCTGCATGCCCAACTTGTACCGATCCGTCATTAGCTGAAAAGCCTGCTGAGGGATGGCATGAGCAAGGCACACAGAAGCAGGCCTTATGAGCGCATCCATTTCCTAGGGTGCCAGGCTGACTTGCAGCACCCATGCAAAGAAATTAAGAGTTTCACGAGAATGTAAAGCTCTGTCTAATAATGAAGCCAGCCACTGTTCTTAGGCTTCCTTAAGAGGCTGAAGCTATTAGTCTAAGAAAATAAGTATAAAATAAAGCATAAGAAAGAATTTTTTTTTGGGGGGGGGAACAAAAGACTCTTTAGTTTGCTTATTAGAGAAAAGTCCATTATATTTTATCTGCCCCTTTATTTTAGAAGGTCTTGCTACCCAGACTTACTTAATAGTTACTGATTTTCTGGTTGGTATTCATGGCATCATTTGAACTATTGCATCTCTGACTGGGAGATATAAAATTATCCCCATATATTTGCTGTGGAAAACTTGGCCTTGCCCTTCTCTTAAGCAACAGCTCTTCAAAACAGGATGAAGGATTGGTGGAGACTCTAGTGAAGAAGAAGAATGATAACCTCAGTATAAAAGCTATGGAAAATAGCTTTGTAGTCCAGCCTGTTGCTGCTGCAGGATTATTCACTACACACAAAAAAAGTGCTGTTTATAGTCTGATTGTTTCATATATTTCTCCAGAAAGGTGGATTCCCAAGCCTTTTATTTTTATGACTGGCATATATCATGCTACTTTCTTTTTATGACTGATTTGTGTGTTGGAAGAGGAGCCTTAGGTTAGGGCCCATAAGATAATAGAGTGGCTTCAGTGAGGCAAGAAATAAATTATGTGTTTGAGTGTACACTCATGCGGTGGAGGGGTATTTTGCTGATGTTGATGTTTTTTGAAGCAGAATTCATGTTACCAGATGCTGTGCACTTAACATTCATTAACTTACGCTTATCTGAAGCTGTGTTTTCTTATCTGTTTGGTGAAAGTTCATCTGCCTACAAGGCCAGATTTGCTTGCTTCTTTTAATGTGTTTTGTATGGCTAGAATAAGTGTGTTAATTTGACAAACTGAGGAAAAATGAGAATAGCAGGCGAGCAGGTACTGTGTATGCTGTGTCTCAGCAGTCTCCCGTCATACAGTAATCCTGAACTGCAAAACTGTGCTTCTGCTTTCAATCCCCTTTGAGTCTGGCTGCTGATATGCTGTTCAGTAAAAAGCAGGCACCCACGAGGTGTTACATGGAGAGCATCAAACCTTTTGTCTCTCATGACCTGTAGCACATGCAAATCTTAACCTAGGCTTCTACTGTAACAGCCAGCCTGCCTCCCTGAGGGTTTTTGTTTCAGACCTCTTGCTGACACTTTACACATGTTGCATTCAATTATAGTCACTTTTCACTGCCAGTCCTTGGCTCTAAGCCCAGCTTCAGACCACAGCCTGGAGCTTTCAACCTGCATGCAGATGGTAACTCCTTACCTTCCTTTTATAGATGCTACATAACCGTGGAAGTACTTGTAGCGGGCAAACATGTACATCAGACCCAGAAAGGAAGCTAATTCTAGGAAAGAAAAGATTAGTAGGGGAAAAAAAGGAAAAAACAGTTAGAAAACATAACAATGAGGATCGTACGCAGTTAGTCACTTCAGTTATGTTTTCTAGTTATGTAACACTGGGTGTTTTCATAGCTATCCGTACTCTGGGAAGTAATATTGCGAAAGAAATACACACACACACACACACACACACACACATTTTTTTTTCTTAAACATTCACTACAGAATGCTCTTGGTATGTATTTACTGGTAGGGGTGGGCATAGGCCTGTCCAAAAATAATCTAAAAGCATTCCCTAACCAGGAGATCTCAAAAACTCACAGCAGTCTGTAGTCCCCACAGTTTGATTATCCCACAGACAGGATGGTGGTTGGARCACTGCCATTTTATATTGTTATGGCAGTTCATGTTAAAGGAAAGTGTTTGTTTTGGAGAGAAAATCTTATTTATGTTGTTAATAACCCCTTTGCATTTATATAGCTGCTTTTATCCAAGGACATGAGAGAAAGCTGTACTGAATGTTAGCTTTCTGACCTCCCTGTGGGAAGAGCATAAAGTTACCTCCATTTGATAGATGGAGCAGGGAGTGTAAGGTCAGTTGTATTATCCAGGGCTAAGCATTACCAGTTAATTTTTTTTTTTTTCTTTCAGACCATGTAAGTAAGTATTATAGAGCATGACTTCTACTCTGTTCTGGCTTAACTCTAGTAAGTGTACCTATGGGAGATGCTTAGCTGAAAAAATGACTTACAGGGGAGGTTAACATAATCCTTCTTTTCTTCCATGTGACAGTGCATATCTGTGTTGCTGTTAGTGAATGTGATTTTGCTYGATTCAAGTGTCTGTCTGTGAGCACATGTACTATTCCTTATCCAATTTGTGGACTGAAGTGGTGTTAACTCTGCAGTTACATTGGTGCAGTGGAGATGGGAATCTATTTATAAGAGAGCCCCAAAACAGAATGACTGTTTTGGAGCAAACAGAAAATGGAGAGGAAAACTAGTTTTTCAGGAAGGAGAAGTTTAGCGAAGTATGAACTAATTTTCCTTTCTCCAGACACACAGGCTCCGTGCTTCCAAAACATGACTTGGGGAAGGGTTAATAAGGGAAAAAGTGAAGGTTAGACTGTGTCACAAATGTTAGCTCTACAAAAGTCCACTCCATCACTGTTAGGAGACTCTGGGGATCTGCCTCGGAAAATCCAACAGAGTGAGAGGTTAGAAAGCACAGTAGTATCTGAGTTCTCAGGACAGTTGGCCAAAAATGGCCTGCTTAGGTGCTTAAGAAAACACAATGGTTTTCCCAAGCCTTCCCTGCATACCTGAATTATAGTAACTATCTATATGTGGAGATGCTGCTGTTTTGGCTGAGCTTGAACTCTCAATACTAGCTTGTGCTAAACCCCAAAACAAACGAATGAGCTGTAGCCCAGTGGTGGTGTCACTCATCTGGTATATAAAATCCCAAAGATTTGCTGACTTGAACTCTGTCTCCTTCAGCCGGGGGTCCAGCTACAGGGATGACTGCTCCAACTGGAGCCTCCTCAGGCTGCTTCCTCCCCAGGGACAGTAGCTGTGCTTGATGTCCTGTGGGAATTGTCCCCTAATGTGTAAATAATTGTTAGTGGGAAACATCTGGGAGCTGCTTTTCTGAATGACTCACCCTGGAAATCCACTGAATAAATGAAAAATAGGGTATGTTCCATGATTTGCAAAGAAAAGTAAAAGCTAGTGGGGCTATGTGAAATGCCATGACTATGCAGGAATTCAGTATAGCCCTCCAAAAGGAGCACTCAGTGATATACAGGTAATGAAGTTAAAGAAAAGCAGATGTCTACAGTAACTGACCACCTGATACAACCAAAGTATATTTAAAAAAAACAAAAACAACTTTTCATTCCAAAATAAAAAGTGTTTACCTTGATTAAAAAATGATCCTGCAATCCAGAGGGCAGTCAGAAATATTGGATAAAACTCTGCACAGTTTTGTCTGCAGAATAAATTCAAAAGAACATTATTGTGGAAAGAAAAGGAATTGTGGGTGGGATTTTTCAAGGACAGTCAGCTTTGGCCTAATTTTGTTCCCTCTAAAGTTAATGCCGTAGAATCTAGTGGGAGCACAGTCACACCAGCATTAGGCACTCTTAAAAACCCATTCTTTGTAATTTCAAATATGAACATTAACTATTTCAAACATTTTTGTGGTATTTAAACTTAGACAAGAATCTGGATCTCAATTACATGGAAGTGCTTAACAGATAACCCCAGATCAAGTGCTTGTGTAGCAGAGAGAGACAGGAATTCCAACACATCCCTGGATGTAATGCTAATCACTCATCTCCATATTCTGCCTGCAAGTTTTGTGGGTCAGCATTCCCCAAACTGCAAGAGGAAGCATAGGCAGTTTGGATTGCTCTGCTGAGGCCGAGGCCTCTATGAAGTGCTATTAGGCATAAGTAGTACATGATAGATCTGGTTAAGACAGTATCTTTATTTGTGAACATCATCAGTTTTCAAACCAATATTTTGTTGGGATATCTTTTCTTGGTTGTCATTCAGAATGAATTTCTCTTTAACAAATTAGGCAACCTTCTATATCTAATATATGCTGTTGTCTGATATATTATCTAATATATTCTGTGTCTAATTTTTTTGTTATCCAATAGAACTATGGTTATAGGAGATGGAATTGTTTTAAACAATACCGTGTTAAATATAAATACTTATGTTTAGGGGCATTAGCTAATCACTAGCTGAAGCCCTTTAGGAAAACACCGTGTTTTTAGACAAGCTATCCCACAATAATCCCCTGGGATACTGAGGTTTTCTGTGCTCTTGTCTTCTAACTGTTTTGTGCTGGGTACAGTCCAAGAATCAGAATTTGAACAATGACTGGTTTAAATGGGCTAAACTTATCCCATTATCATTAAAAGAATAGCTGAACCATTTGAAAAGTGATCTGTGTCTGTAACTGCATTATTTTTCATTTCTTGAGCAAAGGATGCAAAGAAAAGGTAGTGTCTTTAAGATAAGGTTTTTGCTTATCTTCTGAACTGAATCTTCTTTTTAAAAAAGCTGTAGAAAAGTTAGAAATCCTGGAAGGCTGGGAAAAAGATTCTTGATGCTGAAAATTCTTAATTAATATTGAGCCTGTTGTTATATTCAACAGAGGAAAAAGTGCATAGATTTTCATATGTAATTTGTAGATACACATTACGAATTTGAATGTAAGCCTTCTAAAATCAAGATTTGAAAAGTATCGTAAATGTAAGAAACCATTGCAATACGTGTACACCACTCAGTGCAATTACTTTCTCAAATCAAGTCAATGGCTCCACAAATGGCGGTGATTAGCCGTGGATCACAACCATTTCATGTAAGAGCAGAGTTGTGGCAAGTGTAATTCCATAGAGATATGTGCAGATGATATTTCACCAGTAGTTAAGATGTAGTGTCGTAACGTAGAGCAGAAGATAAATACAATTTTTTTAAAGCTCATTTTACCTTGGAATTCTCTAGTGCCAATGAATTAGGCGAATAAAGATGTTATTCATTGCCACCATCGTAATGATCTCAGAACTTACTGTGCACGAAAYGTTCTGTCAAATTCTGGAGCTCCAGTGACAGCTGGGGGCATGACCTTGTGCTTCATTCTTGATTTTCCCACCAGCCAAGCAAAATGGCCTGTAAGCAAAAATAAAGGCTCATGTATTACACAATTTTTCTAAAAACAAACAAACAAAAAAAACCCCCCAGCAACTCAGTTGAGTCCTTAACATATGTCAGTCATTTACAACATCAATCATTTTTAAATTGAAATCATTGTTCTTTGCATTTCATATGGTGGAAAGAGAACAGTATTAGATAAACTAGATTTTCCCCTTCAAAAATTCAAGTCAACTTCAAACACGACTTACTTATGAGGAAGGAGAAAAAATAGTTTTTCAGAAATATATGCATTCTCTGTTAGCATTTGCTGAAATTAGCTATACCTTAAATATCCTTTTGCTTTGTCTAAATTGTAGAACTGCGCAGCCTAGGAGCAGTCCAGTTACACTACAAAAGCATATGCTGTGTTAGTAGTATCACAGTAACCAAATTGCCTTGATGGAGGTCACCCACCTTACTTGTTTAAATAGTGTGTGATCATTTTATTTTAGTGATACTAACAACTGTGAAACTTTGGAGTATGGGATGTTGTTACATGCTCTGGAAGCAAAAATCTGGTAGCCACCTTTTAAAATGTATTTAGCAATGTCTTATAGTGCATGCTCTTCCATCTGTTTTGACCATCTTGGACTGTCAAAATTCTGTATGTTGGAAAGAGCAGAGAGAGCTGCAGCTGGGGAGTCCATAGTCTGTTCCCTGCTCTCCACCTCACCTGCTGGAGAGCTGATCTGTTGGAGAGCGCAGGCTGTTTCTGCTTCCACTGATGGAGCTGATAATACTTAACCTGTCTTGCAAAGCATTTTTTAGGTCTAATGTAGTGCTGTGAACAGCATAGATTACCTACTGCAAAGTGACTAAATGTCAGCTGCGAAAAAAAAAAGAAAAAGAAAAGAAATATCTATTCACTTCTGACCTTTATTTCTAGGATCTCTTCTGATATGCATATGTGTGCCTCATTTTTATTGGTATCCTCATTGCAGAAGTCTGCCTTTAAAAGTCTAGCAGAGGCTCACAAGGACAAAAGGCTAGAAAGTTGCTTAATCTTTGGATAGCAATTTTCAGTAGGCAGCAGATCTACTGGGCATCTCCCTGTTTGACCTTAAAACTCTCGGGGTACCTGGAGTTCTTTTTCTGGCCGTGTTGTAACCACCCTGTGGGAGAAGCTCACTATCTACCTTTTACCTGAAATTTGTCCAGATCCAGAAACTAGGCACCCATCTGAGTTTGCTGAAAAAGCTACTCTAATGGGTGTGCTCAGAGCATAGCTTCTGTCCTCCCTTCAGAGAGCAGTGGCTTTAAAACACAGCTAGAGATATTAGTGGTGCTGCCCTGTGCACCTTTCATGTCTCAGCCTTGTGGCCAAGCCTTTTCCCAAAAAGGCATTTTCCCATCTGTCTTCTCTCCATATAGGTAATTACATGCTGTGTTCAGGTGACCTCTTAACCTTTCCCTCCAGAGACTAGTCAGAGCATCTCAGATATCTCACTGTAAGGCAGGTTTACAGGACCTTTCATTGTATTTGCATCCAGCAAGACCTCCTCCACTCCCACCCACACATCTCTTGTTGTGCCTGGTGATTCATCCATTATTTGACACCTTGCAGCATTTTCAGAGGGGAAGAATGGCAGTAGGGAGGGTTTAGGGAACWTGCTTTAGGGAGACTGAAACTCATGGAAGCACAAGAATGCTTTTTGAGAAGCATTTTCCTGGGAAATGTAACTGAACAGTTGCTTTTTGACCTCTGCCACCCACGTAATTACCCTTTTTTTGTGACGAGTGCTACATGCTGGCAAATCCTGCCTGGCTTATCAGCCAGAAGTGTTAGGCAAGCCTTAGCATTTCATGGCAATAGCATTTCCAGCCAGCAATGGATAACTGCTTTTCTGGCTTCCCAGAGCCATATGATGCTTACCACCAGTCTGGGACTAGGATTTTTCTACTGAGCAACTAAGGGAAGTTGAGGCAGCTCATCACATCTGAACTAGCTGAAACAGCCTTGAACGTATGCCAGGCAAAATAAACTTACTGGGGGAAGTAAGAAGATAAGGGCATTGTATGGGCCAGATTGTGTTTCAGTTTGTTCAGTACAACTAACCAATGGTATAGCTCCGGCCTCAGCTGTAATGCACTTTGGCCTTGGTACTGCTAGGTTGGCACGGTTCTAGTTTGAGGGGCAGAGATTTGCAAGTGGGACAGTCTGGCTAACCATATGCAGAAATAGAGATCTGTAATGAGGCTATGCTGATAGTAAGGCCAATCATTGTAAAATCCACCTCTTAAGTAGCTTTCTACTGTGATCAATGAGAACTTCGCTTGAGTTAGGGATGAGTGGGCTTTTATATGCCACTAAAACCCCAGCCAGGGCACTGTGTAATGGGAGAACTAGAAACACGTCTGTCACCTTAAAAGAAAAGGTGAGCCTGGCGTGCAGACCAAGACAGGTGCCAACCGGGGACTTGCAAAGAGCTGAGTAGAGGAATAATTACTATATTTTCTGTTAACTGTATAGGACTTGACTTCTAGTTCCTTTGTGGTGAATAGAAAGCAGTGATTTAAGTCCAAATTTAAGTTTTGTGATTATGGTTTAACAAGGACTAAAGTAAATAATAAAGCAATGGGAGAGCGCTTCTGCCCCACCCACTGGAGGTGCTGTAGTGAGGACTCTAGAAAGCATTGCAGCAGGAGTGTGGAGGGATTTTCATAGCCTTTTCTGTATCCAGCCCCACTCTGTAACAAGTTGTTCAGTTCTTGTAGGCTAAATTACATGACTTAGGTAGTTACAAAGTATGCTTGACTTGCCTTTGTTTGCTTTTTTTGCTTTCATTTTCAGGTGGCATTTATGGTTACTGAGTTAATACCTTTACTTTGAAAATACAGGACAAAGCAGGCTTTCAAGTAACATTAACTCTCAAACACTGTATGTGTTAAAAAGCCTATAGAGAAGGTGATATTTGTATCAAAATGTGTGATAGTGCATGTTAATTTGCATGACTTTGCCTAACAGCCTTTTTTAAAAAAATCAAATGCTTTTTAATAATTTCTTATTGGATCCAGGAATTATTAAGAGTGATTTAAAAAGGCGCAAGTTCAGAGAGATGCTTCAAAATGCAGAAGTACCGGTGTCCTCTCTGCTGGATTCTGTCCTATATCACTGACTAGGAATTCATGCTGTTCATTTACTGGATTCCCCTGGTTTCCCATAAATCTACAGAACATGCTAATCTCTCAAGCAAATCTTTGCTGCTTAAAACTGGATTCATGATTGGAAACTACTTTTTGCATTGTTTCTGCTCTTTCTTTCTACCCTAGAGCATTTCTTACACAGCGTAATCTTTAACTGACCTGATTCTTTGAATAACTCACAATTCTGAGTGTCTAAATCTTGTCTTTCTGTACCTCTGATGATTGTTAAGTGAAACCTGACCTCCAGCACTGCTTCAGGGAGGTCGTATCACACATTAGCACTTTCCTGCCTCAGGACCAGAGGCTCAGCAGAATAAACAGAAGAGTAAACAGAGCACTGTAAGTGCTTTGCATGTTGTGTGTATTTTGCTCACAGCAATCAGTCACACTCCGGCCTGCTTCCCTTACCTGAACTGGTTATAACTCTTGCTTATAGTACCAGTTTTGCAACATTCAGTGAAAAAGGTGTTTTGTACTCACATTGGTTAATCACCTGTGTTGGTTTACCCAAGCTAGAAAGAGTGCTGAAAGTAAACAAGCTGTGATGATTTAAATCAGATTAGGAGATCAGATTCTTACCAAGGTTTCTCTTTGGGCTTCATGGCAGACTGCTAGTGTAAGTTAAAACCCGGGCTATCTTGTCTTTTCTGTAATTTTAACTAAGATTAACTAATATGGATGAACCAACACAAGGAAAAACCTAGGTATTTCCCCCTCCCTTTCCAGTGTCAATATCTATATGATTCCTTGAATTTTCAGACTGTACTAGCTTTCTAGATTAAAAACAAAAAAAACAAAACCAAAAACCTTCACACTTCTACTCCATTAAAAATCAAAATGGGCTAGCTGAACTTTTACGGAAGTTGATGGTAAATATTGTCACCAGATAGAAATGTTCTGTGTGATAGGCTCATTGTAGCTGATCTGAAGATATAAAAACAGAGCATGATACAGGTAACCTCGGACATTCCAGTTACATACTCCATCCCTCCAAAGACATGCAATTTAGAAAATTAAATTTTAGGCACTTTTTATTTGCTGTATGTTGTGTTAGGCTTTTTTTTTTTAGCCTGGAGGGGTCACATTCTCAAGCTTTTCTTCTGCCAGGTAGCAACATTATTTCAGCAGCTGGGGTTTTAAGAACAAACAAACAATCACACCACATTAAGTAAGCTGGCAGTGCTGCAGGTATCTGAAATAAGGACAAAGCAATTATCTTTAACTCACTCTTAATCTCATGCTAACTTAGCAAAATTGCCTTCAAGATGTATCCTGTTTTCTGGTGTAAACACAACTATATGAATCAACATATCTCAAAGAAAATAATGGCAAGCATTAAAAATGCTACAAGAGATTTAGACTGATACACAGAAAAAACAGTGTCTCAAACTTGCCCGCATCTTTCCCTAGTCATCTAGCATGATAAAATGGGAAAAATATATGTCCTTGATTCTCAACAACATATCTGTAGGGGATAAAATAAATCTGTTTAGAGTTTTAAGGAAATCTAGTGATAAGAACATATTATGGAATGTGCTCATATTATTGCTGCCTGCTCTATAGGTTTTCTTTCTTTTTTTCCTTTCAGATACTTAATACTATGCAATCTATTGGGGGGAATAATTTTTACAGCACTTTCAGTCCAGCATTCATGTATTTGATTTGACAAATTTACTCTCACTTTTGATGTTTTCAGTTGCCTAATATTCAGGTGCCTAAATAAGAATCAAAACCAAGACAGAACATGGCTTTTGGGTAACTTTACAGCTAGTTACAAGCTCTCACAATAGTACGGTTCTAAAAAGTCAGTAAACAAAATAGAAATTGAAAACAAATTAGTTTCTCCCACAGGGAAAAGTAATCTGTCCCACTGTGCCAACGCCCTTTCAGACTACAGAGAGGGTAAATAATGTTCCAGTGAGAAAAACCTTAGGAGTTCTCAGAAATTAAAGTTACATAACAGCTAGTTTAGCATAAGATAATTCCAGTACTTCAGAATCAGTGGAAACCTCCCCAAGCCCCAGCTGCACAATCCCACAGATCTTACATTGCTGGAAGGCAGAAAGAAGAGATACAGCAGCGAGCAAAACTAAATCACCAGCCATGCTCCCAGCAGCTTCCGCGTGCAAGCAGGATGTGTGTATAGGAGAGAGAAAGATTGAGTAATAAGGAAGAAAAAACAGGTGGGAGAATTGCACAGCTTTTCAGGACTGTAACAAAGATCAGCCTTGGAAAAAAAACAACTTGTTAAAACTGGAGCGCAAAATTATGACCATTTTTAGTTCTTGAAAAAGTTAAAAACACAGCCAGCCAGCTCTGCTTGCCTCTTACCTGTGTGAAACCACAGGGAGAACAAAAACAGCCTTTTGTGCCTCTGTGGATTCACGTGTTCTTTTATGTCTTAGATTTCAGCTGTAATCTCTTTGGGGGTAAAGACTTTTTTTCTGTGTTTGTACAGTGTCCAGCACAGCAAGGTTCACATCCATCTCTGGTAGCGCCACTCCAAAGCAGCAGGTGCAGGAGATGAGAGGGGAAAGTGGAGCTTTGTGCTGTCCTTACACTTCATTCAGGGGGTTTGCCAAATATGTCTAACTTAGTCTCATGTGAATGGCATGACAGCCACTTACTGATAGTCAGCACACAGAAAGGAATTATTCATGATAGTTCAAGGGGTAAAACTACTGAGAAAGAAAGAAAAATCTCCCCTGATTTTACTGTCTGGAGTATGTTTTCTATAGCTTATGCCTAGGCCAAGAATTAGGAGAGATTATCTCAGGGACATTTTTTTCCATCAGCTAGCCTTAACTAATAGCAAGTTTATTGTTGTTAGCCTTTAAGATCCCATAAGATCACTGGAACAAAACCAGTGTAATGTTTGTTGTGATTTCAGGATTATCTATCCACTTTGTCTCCAGCTGGTGTTGAACTGGGATTCACTGAGTTCAGTCAAATATGCATATTTTAAAGGCTAAGGTAAAACATATTTTAAATCAGTTATTTCATCTTGCTGAATTTTAAAATGTAAGTTCTTGGGTGTTAATTCAGTATATTGTTCTTTACAAAGACTGGAACAGTAGATACACTGTAATAATGGTGGTTAGATGTTTGTGTTTAGTAACTATTTAATTACTGATTTAAACACCTTAATTACTGTTGTTGTTACAGTATGGGTTTGGCTTTCTGACAAGACAGTTTCTCTATGCTTTTAGAGGCTGGCTCAGGAATGTTCAAAGGATTGTCACCCTACTGATACAGGGAAGTAAAGAAAAACTCCGGCACAGAGATGCTAACTGAAAAGTTTGAAAGATCATTTTGAAAGGTTAAAACCACAGGAGCTAAACACTTTGAGGTCTTCAGCTGATGTTAAAGTTACATTTTTTTCTGACTTCATTCAAAGTATGCTAACTTCAAAATGGCAATGGACATGCAAAATCCAAGAAACTTTGACTTCCAGTAGGCAGGAATACCATCTGGGGGATGAGGTTAAATCCACAGAATGAATGTAAGTTAGGTGGCCATATGTCTGAACTAGAGTCCGCTTGAGGCTATGCTCGCTTTCCATTGACATCAGAGAGTTTGTAGTTGCCTATAGATTTGTATTGTCTTTGGTCGTGTGTAATTCACAGGCAACTTGATCTAGAGTTACCATCCTTCCCTGTCTAATCCAGGAACAGAAAGTCAGATCATATACAACATGAGACTCTTAGGTTGGGTTTATTTCTGATTGTGCAAGTATAGTAGTGCCTCAGATGCCTGGGGCTTCTATGATATAGTTATGTAAGCTCTGATATATAAGTAGATGCCAGAATCAACTAAGAGATTTCTCCAGTTATGTCAGGACATTTGGCAGTTTGTCTGTGGCTAATTTCTCAGCTTGTTCATGATGAATATAATTTGATTTTGTATTTCCTCCATTTGCATGTATTTTATATGTGCTTTGCTTACCTTTGTCATTGTAAATGCATGTGCTTTCTCTAGCTGTTCAAAGCCAAATAGCAAGAGAGGTTCTGAATAGTGAAATGCAATGTGGAGTCAAAGATTGATATGGTGTCACATGTATAAAACTTAGGTCTTTCCTATTCGGAAACAGTGGTATTTTATTCCTGCACCGTAATTTGTACTCATGCTCTACAGGGAAAATAAGTTTCTCTAAACAAAATTTACAGCAGTGGAAATGGAGGCATTGAGTGGGGGAGGGACTTGCTAGTTTCACACAGCAGATCTCTATCAGCACTGGGAATCCCAGTAGCCCCTGATTTTAAGGCAGACTAGTGGTCCTGCTGCTTGCTGACCTGTGCTTCCCTGGCAGACCTTCCCCAAAGAGTCTGGCTCATCTGTCCCTCTGTAGAGAAGCTCCTGGTGACCTGGCAGTGGAGGTAGATCCCAGCAGGGTGCAGAACTGTTGTCACCGGAGAGCAGATGGTTAGGGTAGTGAGACCAAAAGCATTTGAAGTATGAACCAGACTGTTCAAATAAGCTCTTTTAGTGGAGTTGCACTGTCAAAGCTGCTCAGTTTTGTCTCTGGAAGACCTGAAAAGAGCTGTACAAATGGCAGTGTTCAGTCTATGCTAGGGGTATAACTTCTTAAAGGCCAGTCAGTACTGGCAGTGCAACGTCTCTTATTTTTAAACACTTTCTAGGAGACAGGCTCTGAAGGACAGAGAGGCTCCTCTGGCTGGAAGGGAAAACATACTTGGACTCTAATATATTTCACTGGAAACTTTTATAGTATAAATCAACACTTCTACAAAGTATGAGGGTAGCTCATGTGTCAAAACTAGTTTAGCTACAGCAGTACCAGGAGCGAGCTCTGCAGTTTACTAATTTACTCTGCTTTTCAACCATATATTACAAAGAATGTTGGCCTATGTGGCACTGGGCTGTACCCAGGCTTTAAATTTATCAGAATTATGAAACAGGTGAAGCAGAAAGAGGAAGACCTTTATTCTGTCAAATGTTCCTACTGTTACCTCCTAAATACCAGCTATAACCCTTGTCTGCTGTTGTTGCATATATACTTTGAGTGGGGCTTTGGGGAAAGGATGAACAATCCATTTTGTCCAGTTCATTTTAATGTCTGATTTTTCAGAGTCCTCTGGTTTGCGGAAATGTAACCGAAAAATAAAATGTTCTCAATTTCCATCTCATCCTCTGGACATTGGTGGAATGACTTCAGACTGTTTTTGGTGGTGGTAGCAGAGCAGATTTAAAAGGATTAAATAAGTTAGTAATCAGAGGTTCAGATTCTTCCCCAATCTATACCTTTTGCAGTCTTATGTCATCTGCATCAATACTGGATATAAGCAGGAAAGAATTTGGTTCATAGTGTTCTCATGTGGGTGTACAAAAGATGGATGTGCTTTACCTCTCATCAGTGTTAATGTGAGTTGCTGTATGCACATAAATTCCCACATGCCCGCATGCCCACAGGCCTCTGATTTCTTTATGGCCTTTGGATATCATTAGATTTTTTTATTTTGGATCCTTCAAGAACATATCTGGGATGCAGTAATGGATTGGGATAGAGGTATTATATTATTACGTATGTGTATAAAATATAAGCTGTGCCAGTCTTGTGTTATACCCCATTGTAATTGTACTATGCTTTCAAAGTAGAAGGAAAAAGAGAAGTCTAGATCATGATAAGAAATACCTTCATATAATTACAGTATGGGAGTGGGGTTTTTTGTTACATATTCACCTGGTCTCAGCCCTGAGGAAACTTAGAAGTGCAATGGTTTGGGAGAGATTGTCAGAACCCTTTCCGGAAAATGGTGTATGAGCATGTCTGCACTGCACTGTAAAAGCTGTGTGTGTATGGTTATCAGAGAATACATGGGGCATACAACTGGGTAGAAGCTGAATATTCCTCACCTCCCATGTCTCAGACCTCCTTCTAACCTAAATGTTTCTGAAACAGGCTGTATCTGTTCTCTGGAGATGTATTGCTAACACAAGAAGGGAATTCTGCGAACCATGCCTCTCCCATTCTGCAGAAGAGGAGGAAATGCAGTATACAAAGCTATTTTCCTTTCTTTCCTTTGATTTACTTGTGAGAAACTTAATGAGTGCTGCAAAATCTAGCAGGMTGGAGCCTGGGTGTTGTGGGCCTTGCATTCATATTATCTTGGAGGAGAGAGTTGCACAAAGTCACATTTTTTTTGGTCAGTGCATATGATTATGTGGGAAGATTAAAACCAACTCTCCCGAATTCTTCACCGTATGGAAATCAGTGTGGCTTACATTTAGTGACTCATTCACAGGCTAAAGTGGCCATGGACCATTATGATCATCTTGCCTGACTGCCTGTATAATACAAATTGGCAGCATTTCAACAATGAATAATAATAACTCATTAATAAGTTATGGGAGCTGAGAGTCAGTGCTGTTTCCAGAAGTTAGAATACTTCCTGTATCACACAGTCCTGCTGTCTCTGTATATGGTATCTCCGGTTTGCTGCAGGTAGTCTTGGAAGAATTGGGGGCTGGTCTGCGAGATGCAGATCCTGTATGACTTATGTCTGGATCAAAAGGAGATTTAAAGACTTTCCTGTTGCTATTGACCTATTGGAATCAGATCCCCAGCCCAGTGTGGCTGTTCTGATATGTAGAATGCGGGGGATTAAAGAAGATACAGCAAGAGATTTGAAGGCATGCATTACTTGTATGTCTCTTGTCTCCCTTTCCAAAACCTAATAGACTTGTGACAAAGTAGCACTTGCTCTTTTTTTTAACTTGCTAATCTTGGAGAAAGAGCTGTATTAATTAGTGAACCATCTCAGCTCTAAGGATTCTTTTCATCCGTACTTACAGAAGCTAGTTTTATTTCATCTTTGTGGAAATCAGCTGTGCTTAGGAGGTGGGAGATGGATTGTGCTCATGTCCAGCCTCATCCAGTGCCTGCAGGAGATAATGCAGCTCTTAGCATTCACTCATGTAGGTGGTTAATCGGGCCCAGGAACCCAGCCAGCTCTTCAATGCAGCTTGTGTTACAGATGTTCACAATTGTGTGCCATTATTTATTGCCTACATCTACCTCCTTTATGATACTCTAGTGATAAATGTTGGCTCGTGGTGTCTGAGTGATTCTTGCTTGACCCCGACTACCAGGGGAACTTAGCAGATCCAATCATCCGATCATTGTCATAATTGAAAAATGGACAGTTTTTCAAGGTGCCTGCTATAGTTCAGCTCCTTCTGAATTTCTGTCAGGAGGGATGCTTGATTCCCTGAGATTTGCTTGAAAGTCCTGTGTGATTTGACCATGCTAACACAGGAGGTTAACGGCAGGGACAGGAACTGGAGGCAGGTAGCTGCCAAGGGCGGCAGTCCTTGAGCTTTGCATTCCAGACTCTGCACCTTCCTTTCATGCAGTGTACTCTCACGTGGCAGGTCTGAGAACATGCAGTGACTGCAATACCAGCTCCCTCTAGAAAAATAACTTAAGAAGCTGGTATTGTTAGTGCCATATTTGCGTGCGCAGATTTTGAAAAGAAAAAAGGCTAGAAAATATCTTACTTATGTCATATTCCTTCAGTTCTCTAGCCAACCAGTGCAGATGCAAGTCAGATCCAACCCTTTCACATTTAAGGGAGGTTTCAATCATAATTTTCTAGAATCAGTGTTATCCCTAGTATATTTCATGACTGTCTATTCAGTTCTTGCCTCATTTCTGTGTATCAGTTCATCTCTCTTCTGTATTTATTATATTTACCATTTATTTCTGTATTTATTATATTTACCACTTCTTCTGTTTATCTTTGCAGCCCCTTCTTATCAATTAAAGGCTCTTCTCTTATCCTGTCTCTCCTGTTCACTCACTCCACCCATGTCCACTGCTACTTCACTCTCCCTTGATAGATGCTAATTCTTCCAGCCTCTTTTCATGTTTAGAGCGATTATATTTTAAAATCTAGAGACCCATGAAGCATTGTCTGTTCCATGACAGGAGAGTTGGTCTCCCATCCACTGTTGTGTTGCTTAGCAACATATTTCTCTCTCCTCTGATAGTCATTTCCCCTTGCACTGCCTGCTGATGCAAGCACAACAAGTTAAAGCAATATTACAGCAGCAGTTGCTCTTGTCACTGTTTACTTACTATTTATGGTTATTGCCATGAAAGGATTTGTAAATATTTCTTTACATCCTTCCTTGTTTAAAATAGATTTTCTTACATACTTTTGTGGCATGCCTGCATAATTATTGAATCGTCACTGCATTTCAGTGCACGTGGTATACAGTCTTGTCAGTGTTTTCTAGAGTGGTTTCTAGTGTTGGACATTTCTATTTTTCAGCCCCAAATTGTGATATCCAAGGTTTTATCTTCAGAAGTGCAAAAACCCAGTAGAAAAGAGTCAGACTTAAGTGCTTCAAATTGTGGCTCTTGTTTTTAGGTACCCATACATTTAACAAATTCTGCTCTGAATCACTTTCTGTCCCATTCAAAAGGACATTAATGCTAACATCAAGACTATAAAGTGAAAAAATTTCCATGAGCAGAGATAAAGCAACCAAGATCTGTTCCTGATGTCTGAGCCGTGTTTTATGTTTGCCCTTTCGTCTTCCACACTAAGCAATTGTAGCTGAGTCCTTCTTGTTTGCATTTGTGCATGTGCCAGAGAAGAAATATTGCTTCACTTGTCTATTTTCTCTGAAAGATGGCAGCAAGAAAGCCAGACTACATGTGTTTTCTGATCTTATTCTGAACATTCTGCTGAGGTATTTCCCTTGGCCTTTCCTTACTTTGATAAACCTCTGCTATTCAGGGTAGATCTGGAACGTTTTGTTCGTGCTGTTGGCTAGGTATGTGCTGCTGGATCCTCTACTGAGCATTGATTCAGCTCCAGATAGGTTTTATTCCATTTGTTAGCACTGACTGACTTTCTAGCTTGTGAAAAGAACTGACAGGTAGGAGAGAACTTTATTTTGTGTTGTAATAGTGCTGTACTGTCACACATGCATATGTATGTCTGCCATTGCCCTCTGCTGGGACATACCAGAACTACTGGTATGTGCCCTCAGCAGTCTGAGCTAGAGGAACCCTTCTAATTTCCTGAATAGAAGCCTGTCCTTTATTCTAACCAAATAGCTGTAGTAAGGCTGCTTGCACGTAACTGGCTGACAGACTAGATAGCCCTATTTGTTCTGCCATGGAGTATCATGTAGAGCTCGGTGCAACAAGGAACACAGCAACTAAGCTGGAATAGAAATATCCACCTCATAGGGGTCCAAACTGTGAAGGAGCATTAAAGCCATCTCTGTTGTGAAGCAGAGTTTAAAAAAAAAAAAAAAAAGATGGGGTTGTAAATATTTTCTCATTCAGCTCTGCTTCTGACTATCACTAATTTAGTCATAGCAAAGTCACTTCATTTCAATTTTGCCGTCAATTATCAGTTGTTTCCAAGCAGGGAGGAAGGTTGAAGAGCTGTATTGCCTACTCCTTTTCCAGGCCACTAGTTTAAAGATTGGGAACCACTGTATTATTTGCTCGTAGTCCCACTGAAGTCAGAGCTGCCACTACTTAATGCAAGGCAGTACTGAAGGGCTAGACTCTCAGATTGCGGTCTGACAAACTGGCTCCTCATTTGTGGCTGCTTGTTCCTCCCCCACACCTCTGTGCATCACCCACAAATTTTAATACAATAGGGGTTACACTTTGAATCAGATGTGAATTGGGAAGGCAGAGGGACAGGAACTAACAGTAAAGTGTGGAAGGAGTGTCAGCTCACAGCATAACCTAGTAAAGCTCATACAGAAGCTAGCAGAAGTTAAACCAAGTACTGTAGGAGTGCAATTCATGTGTACTTTCATCCTCGATCACCTTGCCCTGGTCACCATCTGGATCAGCTAACATCCCTGTGCTGACTGAATTTGCTTCCCTGAGACAGTGAGAGATGATATTGCAGAATACAGATAAACCCTGCTGATAAATTAGAAGAGTTTGAAAATGAAACCCATTCCGACTCCAAAATGGCCTTATTACTCTCTGAATAACCCAAATGTTTCTTGATGGAATTCATTTAACCAACTCTGAAACAGGGAATGTAGAAATAGGTAGCGTTGACTTGGGACGTTTATTTTTAGGTAACACTTTTTGTTCCCTTTCTCAGCATCAGAACTACTTTTATCTTCTTCAGAGGCAGAGCTATAAATATCTTCCATTGAGATCCTGGGCCTCTGACATGAGTGTGTAGCACTTCTCCCTGCTGTGTATGACAACCATATTTTCTTCCATTCCACAGCACTCTCTCACCCCCTGACAGAAAAAGCCCCCTTGGCTCATAAAATCCATTAGTTCTTTTCATGAGGAGGGAGGGGATACTCTTGGGAAGCTGCACATTACCCGTTGTATAGATACCAAATATAACATGTCCCATTTCTGCCTATTACTAGCAGTATTACATACTGTATTTTCTTGGATTTCAGAGTCTTGATTCTCCTTTGCTTTGTACCTCGGGTAATTAACAGCACATACTAACTGCTCCTGTCCTTGCTCTCCTTTGCTCACTGTTTGTAGGGTGCCTTACACAGTGAGGTGTACACAAACACCATCACAGCCTCAGAATGACAACACTTTACAGTCAGCCTGTGTTATAGAAAGGACCAAGTGAGAAAGAATTGACAGTCTGTATTAATCCCAAATTTAGTTGCTGTTGTCAAAATTTGTTGCAAAACCCAGACAGATGTGTAGCCCCTCGCACCTGGCCTGTTTGATAGTGTTCTGCTGCTGCAGTCCCAGCCATCCCACCCATCAGAGACATGGTATTTCCCATGGGCGCTAGTGGGAGCTACACACAAGCGCTTCATGCATTAGCCACTATTTCTGACCAGTAATATCTCAATTGGTCAAGTCCTGACAGYGTACCCTGTCTTACAAGACTGTACTTCAGCTTACTGCTTCCACAAGTTATTGAAGTGCCTCTGGAGATAGGGTAAGTGTGCAGAGGTTTTCCTTGCCACTTGCAAGGAAGTTGTTGGAATTGCAGCGTCTGCTATCCAAGGCTGTTCTCTTCCCTCACCTGCATCTCAAAATGAGAAGGGAGCCAAGAGGAGATGAGAGGCTGTGGGTCTCTTGCCAAAGTGAAGCCATGGAAAAGCATCAGCACACAGGAGTTAGAACAGATGTATTTCCTATGCGCCAAGAAGTTCAGGGAAGTACATACCATTACCCCAGAAGAGGACCAAGAGGCAAACTTTGGTCCATTTTCTCTAACTGGTACTGTTCCTTTGGGAAGCCTTGCTCTGTTAATCCAGAAGAAAAATGACTGGAGAAATAGAGCAATAAGTAAAATGATAGGGAAACATACCTGCCAAAATCAGGAGTTGCAGCTGAGGAAAGTAGCATTTCCACCATCTTAATTTTCAAGTGCATCTTCATATAAATGTTCCTTATTTTCCCTGGTGGTTAGAGCTATGTGTACATTACCATATGCGGATGTGCTTATGTAAGCAGTGTTCTCTTATAAAATACTCACAGACCACAAAAAACATAGCATAACTCTGGGCAGAGAAAACTAGAATATACTCCAAGTTGTATTGTTTCAGTATTATTCATGATCTGTGCTACTTAAAAAAAAACCATTTTAGGTAATTTTAGAAGTCTGTCCCTTTTTAATTTGCTGTGTGCATTATTGTCCTTTTATTTATTAATCAAAATTTCATTTTTGGCATTTACTAACTTAGTATTGTTTTCAGATTTTGGTTCTGTTTTTACCTGTCACTCACTTTCAACCCCACTCCTCCCCAGAGAGGACCTTTAATTTTTTAATGGGGAAAAAAGGTTAATATCCCAAACATTTTTCTATTTTGAAAATCAAAGCCCTAATTGTACTTGAAACAAAATTTATTTTTAGATTGGTTTTAAATGCAAAAATTAAGTTTCAAAAGAAATTAAAATTTGCCCTTTCTTGAGATAATTTTCCTGCTAAAAACACACTAGTGAAAATGTTTAGATCAGTACAAAAAACAGGTCTCCCAGCAAGTACACAGCTTTGTTTAATCCCTGCGTTTTTTTGAGTCTGTTCTGCTGCCAATATGATAAAAATTTAAGGCCATAATGCYCAAGAGAAAATGTGTCTTTACAGATTATAAGCTTTGGGAAGAATAAGGCAACTTAAGCAGGACAGAGAATGAGATGCACTTTGTTTTGATGCAGGTCTCTATGTAGATAGAAGCTGTGAATTCAGATCAGATCTCCTGTATTTTAAACTTCAGGGGCAGCTTGGAGGCATTCTCTCTAAGGGTTTTAGGGTAGATACCTTTCCTTCCTCTGATCCAAAATAGTCTCAGTGTGACAATTTTCAGTACTCATTTTTTGGAGACCACCTCGAAGAGAAATGAATGGAGTCRTCATTTTGGCCAGTGTATGCTTGCTACCTTTTGAATATGTGATGTAGTGAAAAAGTAGATTGATTATTTGCATTTTGTATAGTTGACAAGGCTCTACATCTGAAAAAGCAAATAAATTAATAGGCCCTGTTGCCTTCCCTCCTTCACTTGACTGTTGCAGTTGTCTAGCATATATAAAGCATGAAGTGAAGCAAGAACTGGAATAGGAAAAAAATACATGTCTAAAGAAAAAATAAGGTAGAAGAGTATGATCCAAGTAACCTGGAATATTATTATTAGGGTGTTGAGCTGACCCTGCTCTAAAAGCACGAGAATCCCTGCTTCGGACTCAAAGGCCTTTGACTGTTACACAGCAGTATTCACTCTCTAATTGAAGTCAGTGATCTCATAGCCTCGGGGAGCTGACATGCGGCATAAATTTGCCACTGTCATAGTCTATAAATGAGCATTGCTATTTTACAGTGATAACAGATGAGGGCGACTTGGCCTGCTCCCTCCCATTTAAAAGCAATGTGTTCATAATGCATAGAAAGCTTTGTTGTTTGATTTTAATGGACAGTATCTCTTTCTGATAAGTGAAGTATATTTGCCATTTTGGCACCAAAGTACATACTTTTCACACTATTTCCTGTCTCAAATTGGTTTTATTCCCTTGCTAATCTGAAGAGGTACCCTTCAGTCAAGTGAGGCAGTCTAGGAAAATCATGTGTCCTGCTGTAAACCTCTGAGCTTGTATTTAACATAGAAATGAATTTCATGAATCAGACCAGGAGGTAGCAGGAAACTGCCTGAGCCTAGAAGAGCTTCGTAGTCTCCATATATGTGCCGGTGCACCACAAGGCAGCTGGACCAAATTGGGGCAGCCATGGATGGATAGTTCTTGAACCCCTTGTTCACTCCTTTCTAGGAAGAAGGTCACTAAATGCTCCATTTTAACCTTGCTTTCTTCCTCTCTCTCCTTTGAAATAGCCGGTTGTAATGCACTTGGGTAACCCAAGATGCTGATTGCCGCGTATTGTCATTTCTTTGTTGGTGAGTGGTTGCTCAAGAATCATCCCAGCATGTTTGTGGCTTGGTCTTAACATGCCACGTGGCAATCCCTGAAGCACCATGTAGTCACATTCCTAATTTGTGCTGAAGCTTGTCCCCAGGTACGTGCACAGCTGCAGAGGAATGAGCAAGGAGACACCCCTTAGCTTGCAGCTATATGGGGCATACCCAAGGCCCAGTTCCCTGCTTGCTTATGCCAGTTATTGGTTTCATATCAGTGTTATGCTGACAAGAGAGAAGTTTCAGGTCCATTGACTTCATAAATATTCACTTGTTTAACTAAAGGGATAGGGCCTATGCTGTCTAAAAAAATCAGCTTGTCCTCCGATGCCCTCTGGTGACAGGAACTAATTAGCTGCCACTGCTATTATTGAATCCATATGCAAAATGCCAATGATGATTTATTTCTATTTAATATTTTTTAGGCAAGTATTAAGAGTTGGGACAACTGGAAGTCTGTGTTCACTAGTTTGTATACAAATCTCTCTGTAATTTCTACAGCGCTTGCCTAGGAGCGCAGAAGTAAAATGTTCTAGAGACACCATAACTTAGGGAATTGCCAAAGCTTATTAGGTTGATCCTTTAAATACTTTAGTCCTGATCCTTACTGCAGATAAGTACACGTGGTGTGTGTGTGTGTGTGTGCGCCTGCATGGTTGCAGAAATGCCTTTTGTCACCTTACACGCTTACTCAATCTGTCAGGATGGCAAAGCAGTGGCCCTAAACCACTGTTAGGACAGCAGATTCCTGAAATAATCTCAAACTCTTGCAGATGCTGGTGCACAACTTCTGGCCTCTCCCTGCCAGGACAAATGTGAGTGAAGGTACAAAACAGGCAGGAAGTGAGATGGAGACCAAGAGGCAAAAGCAGGCATATACTTTCTTGGTATCTGAAACTCAGTCAAACTGCCTAATAAACATGTAGACAATTTTCAAAACTACGCACTCAATAGAAATTGCAAAATGTGGTAGCTTGTCCTTTAGCCCTTGTGTTCGTAGTCTGACATTACTGTTGGATCATCATGATATTAGGAAAGCAGGTAATAACACTGAAATGCAAGGTGACCAGTTTGTGAATGATGAATAATATTTTTATATTAAAAATTGCAAAACTACTGAAATAACTTTCAAAAAGCAGGTCAGGTTTCTATTTTATGAGCCCAGAGAGCTTCCATATTTGTTGCTGTTTTTTTTGTTGTTTCTGTTACTATTTGCAATTCCTGCTCTTCCAAAAAAAAATCATGGAAATAACATATGCTTTAAGAAAAAAATGGTCCAAGAATTTGCTACTGTTGATTTTTTTTCCCTAGAGTGTGCTGCTATGGACTGAGTGCTTACAGCTTAGTTATTAATCTGTGACAAAGGGATTTTGTAATTGGAACTGCCAGCAGAGCCTTGATTACGGAGGGGGATGCAGGCCCAGGTATAATTTGATAAGCTACTTGGGCATGCAGATCTGCAGCCATTAGTTACTGCTTACAACTGCACTGAACATTCCTGCATTACATCTACTGATTCTGAATGCCTGCAGCGTCAGTGGGTCACTTCTCAGTCACGCCCTTTCCCCTGCAGCAAAACAGCTGTGAACACCAAGTAGGATTGCAAAAGTATGCCAAGAGTTATGCTCCACCCTCCCCTCCCCTCCCCTCCCCTCCCCTCCGTGGGGCACTGCAGGAGACACCCTAGTGGGTTTGTGAATGTGTGGCAGCTGGCTGGCTGTCAGCACCTTAATGAGAGCAAGAGCTTCAGAAGTTACACCAACCTTCCTGTTTTATGTTAGCAGAAGGTCCCACCCATGACGGGTGCATCAAAGAATATGTGTCCTTACATGTAACAGGGCACTTCTCAGGAGTAAAGATGGCCAGAACAAATTAGGGTGTACATTTATTCATCCCTCCTGCACAGTCAGGGTTTGTAATTCTCCTGTATTTGTGCAGTGCCCTTTCTTATGGTGCCTCAGTGCTGCACGGGACTCTCGCCTCCACCCATCAGAACAACTTCCTTCCTTGACAACAGAGTCCACTCTCTGGGGCTATCAAGCCCAGTGCTTTTCATTTTATATACTAAATAACCTTTTGCTGCAGTCATGCATCTGTCTAACAAAACCACTGGGACTTTAGAAATAAAAACAAGAGCTGGGCATGTGGTGAGCTTTTTTGAGGAAGGAGATTCATCTTAAAATGGAGTATGATATAAACCCGTGCAGATTACCTCACCCACCTGCAATGAAAGCTAATCTTTTGGAAAAGATGGGTGAGTGTTCATAACAAGCAATTGCTGTTGGTTACAGTCCTTCCAGGAGTAAGTGGAAAATGACTCAATTTATTTGATGAGTGACACTTGTACTGCCAATTTTCCCTGATGCGCAGGCCAGCAGAATTGCCAAGGCTGGCCTTAAGCTTTCTGGATGGTAGGATATATATCAGCTCAGGACCTGGCTTAGCTCATGGTAATGAGGAATTAATGGAATGGGACTGACCAAGATAAAAGAAGTACCAAGTGGAAAGCTTGGTGAAGGTAGGCATCTCCCTGATCGTGCATCTGTCCATCTCTGTGTGCTCTTTTGATAGGTCTGCAACCAGAAAAACCTTGAGCTACTAGCAATACTTTAGATTTATGTAACTGTTTGAGGATCTTAATGATTTACAAACATTAGTTTAGGTTCACAACAGATATGTGGACAGCTTCCCACATCTTCACATCTATGCCATGTGTGTTGGGGAAACACTGAGGTATGCACAGAGAGAGAGAGACTCTGTAGTCAGAGGGGGTAGCATTTCAAGTTCAAGGTTTCAGTCAGACTTGCAGGAGGGTTAAAAATAGGTTTTTAGAAGTACCTGGAAGTGTTTTCCTTCTGCAGAACCTGAAGTCAATGGTAGTAAGTAGACCTGAGCCAGGGCAAAATGCTACGGAAAGTCTTGCCTGAAATGACTTTTAGCAAGCTCCATAGGAGGGCTATCATAGAGCCAAGAATAGATTCTTCATCAAAGGAACATCTTGTCTGCCCCCAGGTCTAGTGATACTGCCAACCTTGCATTTCAGAGGCAGAAAGAGATTTGACATCTACATTTTTAATTGAGAGTTAACCCAAATTTTGAGTGATTTGGAGTGCTATCTCTGTGCAGGTAGATGTGTGGATGTCATTGCTAACAAGACACTGTGAGCAGAGGGCTTRTTTTGATGGCTGTTACTGACAGAATTATATGCATCCCTGAACAAAATGATCAGAATGCAGCCCTTCTTTCAGCACTAGATGGGTGCCTAAAACATTCACTACTGTATTGGCAGCATAGGTTTGGAAGCATCACTGTTAAGAAAAATGTAGCAAGTGCTCTCACCAGTGTTTGAAAGCATGCAGTGTATGCTGCTGTGCCACAGCAGTAGCATTCATTTTCTGCCGTGGCAGGGCACAGCTGATCTAACATTAGCTCTGGATTAACACAGTGTCGAAACAGCCCTGAGAATCTCAAAAGAAGGCTTGTGTATATTAAACGAAAAATCTACCAGGGAAAAATCTGCCCAGTAATGGCTGGTGGGAAGCAGTTGCTCATAGACCTAGTCTGCCTTGGAGCATAAGCAATAGGACCATACCAGTTCCCAATAACATACCATGCCAAATAAATTATATTTTGTTGAGGCAGGTTTTCAACAAAGGTATGGAGAGTTTAAGTGGTAGTACCAGAGTGATATCCCATGTGGTTAGATTGCAACTAGAACAAAAATGATACTTCACATGGAACCTGCACACATGACTTCTGCATCTGAGGACTCTGTGGATTCAGAACTGCATTTTGACATCCTACTTTTCTTAGTAATCATAAATACATTAAACATTCTTGAGCACTTTAACAAAGATTTGAGGACCAGAGATTAAATAAAAGCAAATGGGTTCTTCTGGCAGTGCCATTCTAAACACTAGCCATGCCTCCAAAATATCTGAAAGAAATCTTTTTTTTTTTCTTTTTTTTTGAATTGCCAAGTTCAGTGAATTGAAAGCATGTGCTTAGAGAGTGAGTGTTGCATTATACTGAACCTCAATTTTTTTTCTTTTGTTAGCAGATCAAACTATTTTCTGGAAAGAACAGTCCTGGGACATTGTTGAAAATCAATGAAAAGTGAGGGATATATGTAGAGATAGAAAGCTTGTTAAGTCTGCATACCTGCATTCTGTGGAATTTTGACAGAATTAAGTAGTGGCACAATTGAATGTAGATCTCATCAAATTAGCAATGAATAGTACTACAAAGTAATGAAAAATAGTTCAGTTTCTACTGCTAATACTACTAGTGTGAGTGCAGGTTAATGTAGGTGACTTAAAATTCCTCTTTGTGCATTATACTTTTTCTGCAAAAGCTAAAACTCAGTTATGCTGATTTTGCTCAGTGGCCTTAGAATTCACTTTAGAGAGTTTCCAGCCAGGGAACTAATTCCTTTTCTGCTCTGTCCGAGCCTCAGTCTGTCAGCCCACAGGACACAGGATACTTGTGCTTCTATGAACAGTCCTGCTGATACTTTCCACAAAGTTTTGGCTACAAATAAGAAAAGCATTCCCCATTTAAATGTGCCATCAACTTTTTAGAGTTCTCAGGCTTTTGCTGTGGAGCTAGGATTCAACTGTTCTGTGGCTGCCTCACTGGCTCTGCTTGGGAACTAGCAGGTCATTCCAAAGAGTTCCTCCTGTGATATGCTGACAGCGCTGTGCACGAGTGCTGCTTCAGCCCTGCCACGGTTACTGTGCTTCACAGAAACACCAGGAACGGTACAGTGACTTGCTATGCAGCCTCTGCCTCCTTCTGCTTTTGTTCTGCCTAAGCCTGTTCTGACATTGTAAGCTAAGATGCCATAGGGTGCAAGGACCTTTCCCTGCTTTGCCACCAGAGCATACAGCGGCACTGGAGGAAGAGGGGAGGGAATACAGCTTTACTACTAAGCACCAAGCATACTTCTAATCATGGTGCAATTACTAGTGCTCGTTGGTTTTCCTCAGCCGAACACCATTTCTTCAGCAATATGAGTCCTTAGAAAGATACAGCCTCAGCTTTTATCATTAGCTGACTTTAAAAAGGTGGGGTTATAAAATTGTGATCTGCTCTAGGAATGGATGTTTGGCATGTTTCATACACACGCTTGCAGCATGTTACTTCTATCAATAGATAATGCAAGTGGCAAGCATCCCCATCTGTTTCTCAACTGAGGCAGAGTGAGTTGTCAAAAATCACTGTGGCAGAGATAAGAGTTTAAAAGAATAGGATACACACAGATGCATGTGCACATGTACACATTACCCATGTCATGTTACTCATCCTGTGTGACACCAAGTTGCCATTCTGTTGCTTGCTGCTTTACCTGTTGACAGTTGTGCTTCCATTCTTCTTCTAAAACACAGTCTGAGGCTTTTATTCCGCTCAGTGACCTGTGCACATACATAGCAGTTCTTTGTGCACTGTGGTCTGGCCATGTGAACCCAAACTGTCAGCTGGGACTCCAGAGGGCAAAAACTCTTTGGTGAATGTGATTTGTCCTACCCAGTCAGATCTCTTCAGGGTATACTGGGTTTGCCTTTATACATCATGTATACATCCTCAGGAAGGAGTCATTTTCTTTCTCCTTCTCCTTTCTCCCTGCACAGGCCCCTTTAAACACCTGTGCGTGGCCTGGGTTACATTCACAACTGGCCCATACAGAGACAGGCCAGCCAGGAATGCCCAAGGAAGAGCCTACTCACTGCACCTCCAGACACATGGTCACTGCATTGTGAGACAGAGCTTACATGAAACTGCAGAAAACGCAGTGCAAGAAGAGAATTTGTCAATGCTGAAAGCTGAAGACTCAGCAGTTGGAGTGGTGTGTAATGGCACCTTCCAAGGAGCATCACAGTCCCTGATTCTCACTGGCTGGTCCAGGAAGCACATACAGTTCCCAGAAAAAATGATTGGTATCAATTATCGAATTGAGTTTTAATGGAAAGCTGCGCATTAACCTTGCACAACCTGCAGAGAGAACAGATTGCAAAGTTGGAAGCAGACAGGAACCCATCTTGTTGTAAAGAAGTGTCAGAAAGTTTCAGATTAGAGTTAGTCATGCTTTTTACAGTACCAGTCCAGTGTTGTTTGTGCGCCTCGGCTTGGCTTCATCTCAGTCTGACACAGAAGCTTATGTAACTGAAATCAAAGCCTATGAGTAACACAATGTCATAGCTAACAAAGTGATACAAAATGACACAGCTGTGCACGACACACAGTATAACAAGGACTTTAAAGCATAGTACCTCCTTCACCACAACTTTGTCTGAAAAGAGACACTTTTAGCAGACTTGTCATAGCTCTAAAAATCTTCTCTCGGTGATTAAGCTTAATCCTCACTTTCAGAGGAGCAAATAAATATTGGCAAGGGCTTTGTAGAAACAAACAAACAAACAGCAAGATCTGAGGCTGCCTTTGGCTGTCCCCCCTTGTGAGAAGATTCTTTTGAAACTCCAGGATTCAACTCTAGCAAACTGTATGCAGAACTGAGCTGCAGCACTGTCAGTAACTCAGACTTGGGCTTAGCAACAGACAGGTACTGTGCAGAAAAAAGCCACCTGCAAAGGAGCAATCTGGGAATAAAAATGGGCACATGCCTTTTTTTTCTTCTGTTAGTCCTCTGCTTTAAAAATTACTTATTTTTTAAAAATGAATTGAATGAGATTGGTAGGTTGGCCTCTGAAAGAAGTTTCACAGAAGCATCTTTGCCATCGTAGCACCCTAGAAAGAGAGTTAAACTGCCACATCTCATCAGCATACATTCTGTCTTTGACACATATGCAGAAATGCTTGATATAATCAGTCGTGCTTGTAGGAGTGAAGGAGCTTGAGAGATAAGTCTGTATGTCTCAGAATACTGCCAAATAATTTAGGGTTGAGGAAAATAAGATTACGTCAGAGAAAATTTTTTTTWAAATTTTTTAATGAGGTTTGTCCTACCAGGAAGGAGGCTCCAGAGGGGAAGTGAAGTAGGAGTTCTAACTGGCAGAGTCAGAGTCTTCCATAATCGTGTGTCATAAACTTGACTGCCATAAAACTTCTGAGCCAAGGCTGTGCAATGGCCATGTTTATTTCATAAGTGCCAGACGCTGATTTGGGTGGTATAATATCTCGGTTACGTTTAGCTCTCTGCTATTTTTTTTTAAATAATCTCAGACTCACCCACTATTACACTAACCCTACCTATCTCTGCCAACACCCAACATCACACTCACTGATGTGCACTAGGGCACAGCATCTTTCTAATTCCTAATCTCTTCAACCAGATATGGGCTTGGCAGTGCCCAGAATGACTCCAGCCAGCTTTGGTTGTTCTACTGTACAGGCTTCTAGATGGTTCAGGCTTGCAAATGGCACCTCACTGGAAAACTAATATAATGCTATGCTGAGGGATAAAATACCAAATATCAAACCCATACTCAGTGGAATTACATGAGAAACCACTATGTGGAGCCAGCCACTAATTATTTGGCTGATGAAAAAACTGGATTCAAACAAGCTGATTACCAAAATTTCAGATGCATGTGCTCCCCACATTGTGTTCTGGTTCACCTCTCCAAGAAGTCTAGACATGGGACAATTTGCTACAGTGTGAATTCAAGGCATAAGCCCACTGGTGAACTTAGTGAAGTGATGGGACAAAGACAGAAAGACAGATCCCTTCCCTGCCTTTAGAAAGGAACTCTCCTCCACCCGATTTCTTCCATCTGTATGTGTAGCTTCTTCATGTATGTCCATCTACCTTGACCTTTGTTTTGTCCCCTCTATTCTAAACTCCTGCGGCCTGTGA
Organism: Apteryx rowi; assembly: GCF_003343035.1. Classification (NCBI taxonomy): domain Eukaryota; kingdom Metazoa; phylum Chordata; class Aves; order Apterygiformes; family Apterygidae; genus Apteryx; species Apteryx rowi. The sequence continues at coordinate 16,737 of NW_020450407.1, read as the reverse complement.
AAGAGTCCCACAAGTTTCCCAGACTAAACAAGAGAACAGAATATAACTTGAATGTCATTATTGACAATATGCTGTGTTTTGCTTACTATCTTCTGGTGGGTGGAGAGCCTCAGCCACTGTCTCCTAGATTAGGATGGAATTTGATTTAGAAAACAGAGCAGCTTCTAGATAATATGTATATTCAAAAGGCTGGAAAATGTGATAAACTTCTGCAGTTTATGGCATGAGAGGTAATTTCAAGTCTTAGGGACGGTAAGAAATGCATGCATCAAGGAAACCTTACCAGTTACATGAGGCTTACTCTACTGATAAGCCATAATGAAAATGTATGGACTAAAAGTTGAAACTCATCTTTGCACCAGAAATTTTCCTCATCATTTCCTCCATTATTTGATACGAATGCTTCTCTGTGTTATCAATACTGAATTTAGAGGCTTTGTTGCAGGCAGGCAAGTGAATCAGATATAGCAGGATGTGGGCACCTTTTGCTGGAAAGGAGCTCGAGGAAAGAAGAAACTCAGTAGTAACTCAGGTTTTTGTAGTAGTGTGAGATTTATCTGCCCTCTTCCTCCATTATCTCCAAGCAAAGAGAGAAGTGAAATACAGAAGTGAAAAATTCTGTACCCTCACTAACCATATCAAACAAATTCAGTATTTGATGCATGCAGTCAGAAACCATGGAGGAGAGATGCATATTGTGACTACTAGGAACCACAGGGCATCTTCTCAGGAGCATTGCTTAAACATAGCAGTCTTTTGTAGAGTGTTCAGTTTCAGAGGGAATTCTTATGTCCATACTGATGAGCAGCTAGGAAAGAACAGCATGCGGCTGTATAAGCAGTATGAGACACGGGGTCTCTACCCACAGAATATTCATACATACATGGAGAGCCTTGAACATGCTATGATACTGTGATGAAAGAAGTTGAGAACATGTATGTATTCCTTCCTTTAGCAACCATTCTCTGAATTTCTCGAGTGATCAGAAGCAATACAACCTATGGATAGGGAATCACCTGCGTAAATTCCTCAAGTTAGATGCTCAGGCTGCCCATACAATTGACACCTGAAAATGGCATTCATTGAAGCTGGTGAACTACCTAAAGTAGCCAGCAAGGCATGGGGAGGACCAGAGTGGTAAATTATCCCCAAAGAGTCTCAGGTGGAGCCAGTTTTGTCAATAAACAAACCTTCTTCACTAACCTAGTTGTAAAATCATCTTGAAATTTGGGTTTTCAGCCTGATGCTTTGTCAGTCTCTTCTGCAAACAAATTGAAACATTTCCAAAAGAAGTAATGCAATGTTCATTCTGGACTGACAGCTTGAACGCAAATTTTACTCTTTCATATCTGAGGTGGGTCCCGTTATTGCTGGGTTGCAGGGCCAATCTTTCACTCTTCCTTAGGTTCAGTGATTTTTTTTTTCCCTTTGAATGCAAAAGGTAGAGGTAGAGATTGAAAGAAATCCACTTGAAATGCCCCTGTGACTTGCTGATGAGGCTGGACACAATACTGGGGTGTACACACATTCTTTGCTGCCCAGCTTCTCAGTCAGTATGCTGTGGGTGGTCAGAGTCCACAACTTGTATCAATCAGCCTTTCCTTCATCAGCTAGGTCTGACTTGAGCTAGACAAAAAAATCAGGTGTACTTTCATTCCAGTGGGAGGCCTGGATTTCTCTGGGTTTGATAAGATACTTCTTGGCCTATCCAGACTCTGGGGTTTTAACAACCCAGTTTCTTTAGTCTTAGGCTGAYTCTGACCCTCCCACTGCAGAAAAATTGGAGAAAACCACTTTCCAGCCATCCAGCAAAACCCATTGTCCCAAGGTTTTCACATCCAAACAGACAGCCCTGAAGGCCTAACCAGCCACAGCAGTCACTAATTTGGGAGCCTCCTACAAAAAGTGGCCACAGATGGCTGCTTCYACATATGCTGACATTACATGTTTCAGCAGATTCATAGCACTAGAGCTCCTCAGCACGTATCCAAGTTGTGACAGTCCTGGCCAGAAATATCAGCCACAGCTGTTTTGTCTCTTCGAACAAAGGAGCAATGAAAACAAACTTCAGAAATAAGAATAAAATGATAGTGTTTTGAATGTAAATTGGATTAAGATATTTTATTGCTTCTTTATTACAGAGATGAAAAACTTTCCATGTGATAGAGGAGCCATTTCTGTGTTATAAATGCCTGAATGACATTGTTCAGAGTTCAGGAATCACCAAAGAACAACCCACTGTGCCTTGATTTAAGCCTTGAAGTACCATCCTCAAAAACAGTATTTTGTAAATGTGTAGCATTGTAGCCTGAACAAGCAACAACCTGGAGTGTTGTAAGGATTATTTCTTGTTTTAGCATTTGAAGCATTTTAGGAAGCAGTCATTCCCTTTTTGCTTGTAATAAAGCTTGTTCTATTTAGAGATGACAGAAAACATTTCTTACAATGTGACAGACCGTACCTGAGCTCTGGTTAGGTTGCGTAAGGCAAAAACTACAGCATAGAAGGAAGCAGTAGACTGGAGGTGAACTGGAAGGGTTCAGTAGTGAAAGAAGGGAAAGAACCAGAAGAAGAGAAAGAGGGAGAAAGCCATAAGGGAGAGTGTAGAGGATGACCAGAGTTTTTAAATCCAGAAAGAACACTTCCTTCCAAAATTTGGCTGTGGCCAGAGAGAGACCACGTGTCTGGGTTCCTCTTGTGGCTCTCAGCAAGCAGCTCTGAGTCCCCCCTGCAAAGCAGTCATTCCTCCTCACCCCTCGCATCTCCTTCTCATGGGTGACAATATCCTGCTTCTCCCAGTTGCTCTGTTATTTGTGACCTTAGTACCATAGCTAAGAGTCACTGTGATATTTTGTTGTTGTTGTTGAATTATGAAGCCACATTAAAAGAGAATGTTATTGCTATTCCAAACCCAAATGCTCCAGTTAGGTAGCATAGGGACAGAGAGATTGTGCATCCAGCCTCAGTGCTTTGTTCTGTGCATTTTGCTGCTCTCTTTCATTACATGATCACATGCTACTTTTGCAAAGGATCCTTACCGTGGTCAGGGTAGAGCACAGAGCGCTCTGGCAATGCATCAGATTTGTCTTCTGAAAAACGTTTGTCTACATTTCTTTTAGTTTTAGGCTTTTTTCCCTCCAGGAGTTGGCATTAAATAAAAGGTAAAGCAAGGGATTGCAAAAACAGTAAGATTAGGTTGCTGGATGCAGAGCTAACATGTAAGGAGGGTGAGAGCAGTCTACTGGCTGAGGACAAAACAAACAACCTGGCCCCTGCTTATAGAAGAAAAGGCTACCAGTTCATAGCAGCTTGAACAAACTTGAACAGTGCTTAACAGTGGGAAGACATACTGCAAGTCACAAAATGTTTCACTGCTTGTCAGATAAGACAGTTAAAGCTGAAAACCATCTTAGAGATGCCCCTGCAGTCTGCCCAAACAAGTGAAGCAATCTAAGCTGCCAAGACTCCTTAACGCAGCAGACTGTCAGACATTCTCCTGGGAGGGTTCTTCTCCGATGGTGAGCAAGCTGGTTACACCAAAATGCTCACAGCTGGTTGCCGCTTGTTTTCTGCTCAACAAGGGACACTTGGGAATAGCTGCTGGTGGGCTGAGCTTTCATACAGCAGTGTGGCTGTAGACAGTGGGTGTGAATGGATTTTTTTGTAACTTGATATTAAATTGTTCCTACTTTCCACTATCTACCATGGAATGCTAGAACAGTGCATTTATTTTTACTTAGTGTTGCTATGCTTTTCTTACAGCTGTATTTAAAATGAGTGGAAATTGGGCTCTGAACATGTGACATGACATGTAATGCTAAGAACTCTGACAACAATCCGGTACTTGATATTTACCTTAATAGTTTTAACCTTCTTTTTAAACCTTAATAATTTTAGCCTTAGTCTCTTAGTTCTCCTGCTGTAAAATAGAAATGATAACATGTCTAGTGCCATAGCCCTGTTGCAAAAACGAGTTTATTAACATGTGAGGAAGTCTGTTACCATACGGGGAGAACAGCAGAAGCTCCCCTAGCGCAAGTGTTACTTTTGTATCTAGTGAAGGTGTTGGACAGCAAGCAGAGTAAGTAAGGCCTGAAGCTGTGTGTGGAATGCATAGGGTAAAAGGAAATATTGTAATCACAGAACAGGGCAGGAGCCCTCTGGAAAAATAATACGTGGTTCTGTAATTAAAAACAGTAGAATAGCTTATACAAGGGGGGGGGAATTAAATTTGGGTGGGTATTTCTTATATTTTGAGAACTTGTAGCCTTAACGTTTTTGCTGTGTCATTTTGGCAAAAGGTCTGGGAAGAGGGTGGGCTTTTAGTATGAATGCTGCTATCCCATATCCTGATGAGCTTCTGTGAGTGAGTACCCACCACACTACTGTGTTTAAGCATCCTGTTGATTTCCGTGTTCTTATCTGTGTGTGTAGGTTGCACCAGTGCTGTTTTCCTTGATTTCTGTTGTGCTTCCTGAATACCTGCTTTTTATTATGTCTTAGTGGAAATGGTACCACATGTTCCAGCTCCAGGCCCATAGCCTTGTCTCCTTTCCATTCACTAGGTATGTTAATAACTTAAGCACATCTCTTTTGAGAACTCCAATGTTATGTATGTTCTGAGTTTCAATTAATCTCTTCAGAGACACTCAATTACTGAAACAAAACAGACACATTATATAGAGATTCCAAAAATAATGATTCTTTGCTTGAGCACAGTAAACATGCAGATCTAAGCAAAGCAATGAACTATGCCTTGTTCTCTTGCCTCAATTTCTATTTTGGTGGGTTTAGATCAGAATTGTTTTCAGTATCCAGGCTTCAAACCACAAATCCTTTCTCCTAAACAGCAAAACTGACTGTTCCTTAGTTAAATTAACCATCTATGATACAAAAGCAAGCCCTTCTGTTCTGCCTGAGTTTCCTGTAATTCTCAAATCCTCTCCAAGGCTCTTGAGATTAATATTTTATAAATTCTCGTGCCAATTAGGTCAAATACTAACCTCATTATTCTCTTGTTTAAGGATTTCCAAACTCCCTTTCTGCAGATGCATATAATTACTTGGTTTCTGTAAGAGTTATCTGTCCTGTTTTCCTGATGCGATGGTGTCCCTGACCCCAGCAGTGCATGATATAGCCTGGCAGCACATGGCTGACTTAACACAGACTCACGGATTTGTTGCGGTGGGAAGGGACCCAGGAGGTCTCAGTGCAACCTGCTCACAGCAGGGTCAGCTGTGAGATCAGAACAAATTATTCAGGGCTTTATCCAGTCAGGCTCGAGAGCCTGCAAGGATGGAGACTGCACACCCTCTCTGGGCAACCTCCACTGCTTGGCTGTGCTAATGGTGTGAAAGTTTTTCCCTATATCTAGTCAGAATCTCTCTTGTTTTAAATTATGCCCATTGCCTCTTGTCCTTATGCCACTGTGAAGAGCCTCTGTTTTCTCAGTAATGTAAGTACGGATAGGCTGCTGTTGGGTCCCCCTGAGGCTGTCTCTTCTCCAGGCTGAAAGAGCCTTGTTTCTCATAGAGCGGGTGCTCCAGCCCCCAAAATCTCCTGTAGGGTAAAGGAGGGACCTCCTGTGCTCCCACAGCAGCCATCTGGAAGACCTGGAAACACTCCGGCTTCTCTTTGAGGAGATCCCTGCTGCATTGTCAACCTTTGGAGGAGAATGAGATCCCTCACATGCACTGAGGCATTCAGTGATGTTGCACTTTGTGCAAAACTGAAATCCAGGAGCCTGAATGTTTTGGCAATTAAATCTCTCAGTATTAAGTGTATCAGATAAAAAAAGTGTTTCTCAGTGTAGCCCAGGAGCAAGTGGTGCCATGGTGCTGGTTATGGGTGCATAAGAAGGTCTATCTTACAAGGTGACTTGTAGAAATGTAAACTTGGAGAACCACTCGAAGTGTGCTTTGCCAGCGTTTTACAAGGTTCAGTCCCAGAGGGAACCCAAGCTGGATGGGTTTGGGTTTTTTTTCTGTTTTGTGTACTGCTTTGTGCTAAATCTTAGGGACCTCTCTCAGTAAAAATTAACACATTTCCATGGTATTTTCTTTTGCATATGAAGTCCTATATGTATGGGTATATGTGTGTGCATCCATATCTGTGGATTTTTTTTGTGCGTGTGCCAGAGTTATTGCTGCTGGTGGACGTTTGTGGTGTTCGAGTGTTTCCCTGAGCCCCGGTTTCTGGAGTCATGTGATTCCATAAAGTCCCCATTTCCCTTTTAAATAACTTCTATTTAATGTGTTTGTATGGACAATGTAAAACACGACGGGAGCGTATCCTAGAGACCAAAGGCAAGTTAAAGGAAGCTCAAATTCGCGATTTTTTAATTGCCACTTTTCAGCCTCCCCTTTCGGAGGGCCGGTGCGGGCCGCGGGCCGCTCCCGCC
>NW_020450407.1:0-9722 GCF_003343035.1 Apteryx rowi | reverse complement strand
CGGGCCGGCTCCTGCGGGCGCCCGCTCCCGCGGGTCTGTGCCGAGGGCATCGCGGGACCATCCAGCGCTGCTCCACCGGGCCGGGCTTCTTCTTTATTTATTTTAAAGGCTGGGCCTGGTTTCAGCCCTGGTGCACAATAAGGCTGTGTCTCTTATTTTAATTGTTTTTATAAACGGAACTCTCAAAAGTTACTGCATCAGAGGCTTTTGGACAGATCCTCCATCACGTGACACTTTCAGGGTGTTYTAGGTGTGCTTGTTAATACAGCAGTTCACAGCCTACCAGCCTGCGTGAACTCTAGTGCAGTTAGTGAAACTTGACTATAGCCCATGGTTGATCTTTCTTATTACATCTTAATATAAGGCTCAAGCCACTGAAACTAGTAGTGACATTTAATTGGTTCTTGATATTTAAAAAAATCATTTTTCACTACTGTTGCTCTGAATCATGTGTACACATTTGCGCTTAGTTTCTGCTTTCTGCTCTGTGTAGTCAGTGCCTTTAGTGATGACACGATGAGCCATTAACCTGTTTTGTACCTCTGGTTTCCACAGCATCTTTCATAGCATACTACACTAGGTGGTATCGGCCTCTCCATTCAGTGCTAAGTAGAGACACCTGAACTACTGAACAGACTAGAAACCATAGACCATAAGAAGCCTTATCCTTTACCTTGGTGGCAAGGTGTGCAAAGTAGGAATCCTTCTTCCCGTGCCTGAGTTATCTCCTTCAGAGATAATTTGGGTGTCAAGATATATATGTCCTTGGTAAAGGTTCTAGAAGGGAGCCACAGTAACTCCCTGAGTTTACAATTATGGCAATGCAAATTGAAAAGGGAAAAGGAAAATACAAATGGAGGAAGTAACTGTGGTCACTTAAGCCAGTGGCAGAGCTGGAGCAGAATGACCGATCTGGGAGTGGGAAGGCCCATCTCTGAGGCAATACATGCCTCCTTTTGTGCTAGCCTTCCATGAGTGGAGAATTAACCTTTTAAGTGTTTTGAAACTGAGGTACGCCCCTCTGAAAGGCATTACTAATGGAAATCTTGGCATGCAGTAATATAAATCAGCAACGTACTGTCATCCCTGTAAAGCATCTAGGAACACAGTAAGGATTTGCCTTGGGCAGCTATTGAACAAAATGTGCCAACTCAAAATAAAAGCATCTATTCCTTTAACATTCCTCTCAGGGCATAGTTCTGGCTACAAAGAGCAGTGCTAGATTTTCAGTTATTGGAATTAAGTGTACAAAGTAAGGCGCTGTCTGTGACAAGATACCAGTAATGCTCATCATTCAGTGGTGCATTATTTGGATATTGTGGCAGGAGAATTAGGCCTCAGTGCACTTTTTTTCTAACAAAGACAGGGAGCATGGCAGAGTAACTTAACAACAGATGTAAGCTAAGCAGCTGCTATTAGCATCTGGGTTTATTATGTAGGTATGTGCTAATAGAGCCATAGAAAAGCTTTGTTGTGTAAAAAAGTTGTGAGGGAGGCAAGATTCTCCAAATGCAGGACACTGTGGATGAGGTGTGCAGTGTGCCTTAACAGATGTATCTTTTCTCCTCCCTTTCCTCACCATCCCCCCAAAATATATCTATGGATTAAAATTGTGTCTTGAGCAGAGTCACAGTTTTGTTTCTCATATTGCAGGTAAAGCCCTCCACCACATCATGGCTATTCTTAGTGTTTCTTTGAGCTAAGGAAGTGAGTTTTGAAAGAATGTATTATTCAGCAGTATAATTGAAAGTGTGCATTTTTCTGAATGACACAGAAGCAGGGTGTTGTTTGGGGGAGAGAAGGCTGGGTGGGTGTTCTTGCACTTACCTAAAGGAAGTTAGAAATATGACAGAAATCAAACAATTTTTCTTCCAGGCATTATGGGATTTGGGGTTTTTACATTTATTTATTTATTTATTATTACTGCTATTCCTAAAACATCAGCCTGGCATCTCTGTGGCCAGAATCTTTTACTGATGATGCACACTGTATGCCTTTTATTAAATAAATGCCTTTTACTGTCAGTATTACTACTGCTTATCTCTGTTTTTTATATATCAGTGTCATCGGTAGGTAGCCCCAAATTGTTGTATTGTGAACAACCCTTTAAAAGTGTAATTCCTTTTCTTGAAAAGTTCGTGATCTGACCTTAAAAGGAAATCTTGAGAGAACCTTGAAGTGACAAAAGAAAGGTTTTAAAATAATTTTTAAAATGTATTGATATTCTGGTTTTATTTTCACAAATGGAGGAGAGTACTCAGAAGGGAGAGAGGAAAACTCTGCTTTGCTCCCTCTGAAATAATGAGAATTTTTCCATTGACTTCATCTGGACCAGAATTAGAGCCTAAGGCCTCAGCCATATAGGAAAACTTGCATCTATGTAATTACAGTTGAAATTGCTTTCTTTTTTTCCTACTAAGATGGAATGAATGTCTCTGCTTTGTTTTGTTTTGTTGGGGACTTGCATRCTTTTTCTTCTCTTTTTTTTTTTCTTTCCTTTGGTAGGGAAAATCTCTAGCATGTTAGAAGAATTGGATTCTTTGTGCTATGGGTGAGATTAAGACTCTCTATAGAAGCCATCAGATCAAAGCTGACCGTTTAAATCTCTGGGATAGTCTGTATCCTATTATGCAAAATTACTGATATGCATGGTGCGCATAAGCATGGCAACTTTTGTGTTGGGTTCTGCATCCCAGCAAAATCTTGACAAAACTGAATAATCACAAAGAACAAAGTTGTAAGCTTCTTTTTTTCTTTTTTAATACATAGTATAATGTGTCAACCCTGTGCCAGTATTATTATTTTTTTAATTCAAATGTTTTATAAAAAAATTTCTCTTATAGTGAGGGGAAAACTGGTTGAGTATTGTTTAGCATTTGTTAGCTTACACCATTAGACCCTTCCCTTATACATAAATTATGAATTCAAGCCTTTATCTAATTAAACCATAAATTTTTACATGGGTGTTTTTCTTCTGAAATAAATGTTCATATCAGAAATTGCACTGACCTTTTCATTAAACTAACGTAACTGCTAAAAACTTTTCCCTTCTGTAAAAAGGGTGTCCAGACTGAATGGGGGGAAAAAGCCTTTCTTCCATTTGGAGAGCAGCTCATTGCCTTTTCTGTTTTACAGGGCTCCTCTTCAAGGTTTTTAAAAGCTTTTAGTGATTTTTTTTTTTTTTTTTTTTTTTTTTTTTTTTTATACGTTTTTTTTTTGTGACTGGAGTTCAGACGTGTGTTATTTCTCTCAGTTTGTACAGTGAACAGTGTCTGATTTGCTTTCAGTGACTTCAGGTGTTTTCAAACTAGCTCAGACTGGGATCTTACAGGAGAGCTTGGTGAGGTTTCATGAGGTGGCTGAACTGGAAGCAAGGTGGGTTGCGAACCCCAAAAGGGGCAGACAGACTCCCAGCCRTGGAGCTCTGCCTTCGCTGGGGGCTGCCTGAGCCTGAGGGGAGCCAGGTCAGCACACTGAAGCGACAGAAACCAGCTCCAGGAGAAAGGGAAGAATTTTTTGCCAACTTAGTGACTTGCACTAACTTGCACAGGGTGCTATGCCAGTGCCAGAGCAGGTGCTTCAGGGACCATTTATGGGAACAGGGAAGGAGGGAATTTGAGCTCTTCAGTAAGTTCGGATCTCCTCATAATTGTCTCCTATACACTTTCTTTCTAGATGCATTTCCATACTTAATGTAACAACTGCATAAGATGATTAATAATCCTACACTGCATTACTTTGTTACTTTGAGGAACTCTCTTTTAGCTAGTTTTGCTCTTTTTTTTCTTCTTTATCTCTCTCTTTTTTTTTTTTTTAAGTGAAATTTTAGGCTGAGATTGGCAAAAATTTGAAAATACATCCTGAAACCAGTAACCGTGTATTCTCATTGGGTCTAACTTGACTGTGCCRTGTGGCATTCTTCAGTGAATCATTCTGGTATTAAAAGGCCAAGAGAGGGCACCTGCCTCATATGAGAGGACTTCTTAACTAAATGCTGCCCCACATCCTTGTCATGCCCTGTCTGTGATGTCCCTGAGGGGCTGTGACGCATCCCAAGGAAACAGTAGCACATGGTGATGTGAGAAGAAGTGCCCTCTGGATACCCTTGTCCCTGCAGAACCCCACAAACCTGTTGCAGCCAGGGCATGGCTGAACAGACTTGTGAAGAGTGTGTTTGCTGTCCTCTAAGACATTCTTCTAGTCCCCACTGCCCCCAGAAAGACATGCAGATCCTGAAAGAGTACAGGAATAAATCCAGAATAAGTTAAAAACTGTTCTGAACAGGTTTTAAAAGAAGTTTTATTACACAAACTTTTAAAACCCAAAGAAAGTGAATTTGAGTTCAGTGGCTTTCGTAGAGTCATCGAGGTTGGAAGGGATCTCTGGAGATCATCTAGTCCAACACTTCTGCTCAATGCAGGGTCATCTAGAGCATGTTGCCAGGGCTGTGTCCAGTTGGGTTTTGAATATCTTCAAGGATGGAGATTCCACAACCTCTCCTGGCAGCCTTTTCCAGTGTTCAGTCAGCCTCACAGTGAAAAAGCTTTTTCTTATGCTTAAAGGGTTAAATGGAATGTCTTGTGTGTCAGTTTGTGCCCATTGCCTCTTGTCCCATCACTGGGTACCACTGAGAAGAGTCTGGCTCTCCTTCCTTTACTCCCCCTRTCAGGTGTTTATACACATTGATAAGATACCCCCTGAGCCTTTTCTCCTCCAGGCTGAATAGTCCCAGCTCTCTCAGCATCTCCTTGTATAGCAGATGCTCTAGTCCCTTCATCGTCTTCATAGCCCATCTCACTGGACTTGTTCCGGTAAGTCCATGTCTGTCTTGCCCTGGGGAGCCCAGCACTGGAGATGGCACTCCAGCTCAGTGCTGAGTCTAGGGGAAGGATCACCTCCCTCAACCTGCTGGCAATGCTCAGCCTACTGCACCCAGAGTACCGTTGGCCGCCTTTGCCACAAGGGCACTTTGATGGCTTATGGTCGACTTGTTGTCCACTAGGACCCCCAGGTCCTTTTCTGCCAAGCTGCTCTCCAGTCAATCAGCCCCCAGCCTGTACTGGTGCATGGGGTTATTCCTCCCCAGATGCAGGACTTTGCACTTCCCTTTCTTCACCTTCATGAGGTTCCTCTCTGCCTTTTTCTCCAACCTATTGAAGTCCCTCTGAAGAGCAGCACAATCGTCTCATGCATCAACTGCTTCTCTCTTTTTTTTTTTTTATATTATCTGCAAGCTTGCTGAGGGTGCACTCTGCCCCATGGGCAAGATCGTTAATGAAGATGTTAAACAGTGTGGGCCCCAGTATCAACCTCTGGTGTACACCACTAATGACTGACCTCCAGCTGGACTTTGTGCCACTGATCACAACCCTCTGAGCCCAGCAGTTAGGCCAGTTTTCAGTCCACCTCACTGTGCACTTATGCAGTCTGTACAACTTGTCCAGTTCCAGACAAATTTTATCAGTTTGTTTATAAGGATGTGCGAGACGGTGTCAAAAGTCTCGCTAAAGTCAGGGTAAACAACCTCCACTGTTCTCCACTCATCCATCAAGCTAGATATTTCAACAAGCTATTAGGTTGGTCAGATGTGATCTCCCCTTTGTAAATCCATGTTGACTACTCCCAATCACCTTCTTATCTTTAATGTGGAAGCATTTTCCAAGAGGATTTTCTCCATCACCTTCCTGGGGATCAAGGTGAGATTGACTGGCCTGTAGTTCCCCAGATCCTCCTTCTTGAAGACAGGAGTGACATTTGCTCTCTTCCACTCCTCTGGAACCTCCTTTAATTGCCACAGCCTTTCAAAGATAATTGAGAGTGGCTTCACAGTGACATCAGACAGCTCCCTCAGCACTTGCAGGTGCCTAAAGGGCCTGTATCCATCCCTTGCAGTGCTCTAGTCGTGTGAGCTATCCCACCACATCTCTGCGATCCTGATGAGTTCATAGGCTGGTAACTGCACACGCTTCTAATTCCTCCCATTCGCCATGCTGTCTGCGTTAGCGTGCAGGCATTTCAGATAGGCACCCAGTTATGCTGATTTCCCAGAAGAGGTGCGAGAGCTTCCCCCATCATGCTGTCTTCTTGGCACTTTCTTATTTGTGCACATACATGTGAGGTGGCCCCCTTCAGCCCTGTTTCTTCGATTATGTGATCTCTCCTGTCCACATCAGCCTGCACCTTTTGCTTGCCAACCCAGGCCACCACCTCCTCTTTTGATGGTGGGTTGTCAGCTCCCTTCCCCATCGTTCCCAGTTCAAAGCCCTCCTTACCAAGTTGGCCCTCCTCGTGGAAGAGGTCACAAGCTTCCAGTCTTCGCCATCATGGGAGTCTCCGTTTCCCCACCTGATACATGCAGACTGCCTGCCCCTCCTTCAGTGTAGTTGGGAGTTCAGGCTTCTCTTGTGTCTGCAGGGTCTTGGAGAAGATGCGATTGATCGGTTTCTTGTTATCTCTGATACTGCACAGTCTGCTGACCTCCTCTCATGACTCCTTTGCTTGGTGACACATTGCTTAAACAGCGATAAGTTAAATTTTTTTAAATTTCTGGTAGTCTGTGGTGCTGCTAACACAGCTGAAAGCGGATGTATTTGCAGTGCGAGTCTGCTGCTGTTGGGGTTCTTTTAAGGAGACAAATCAAAAACAAATTTCCATTAAGATGGTGTACATAGGCACTTGACTTTTCTCACTACTGCTTGCACTGTTTGTTTTCTCTCTGGGTTTAGGACTCTAGGATTGTTAATACTGAAGTACCTCTTGTTGCCTGCATCAGCCTGAACTCTAATCGCTCCGCATCGTATTGGAGTTTGCTTTTGCCTTTCTGTACGTTTATTGAACCTTTTCAGTTTTAGTGCCTTRGGCAAATTTGATCAGCAAATAGTTTGATCCAAAGCCTGTAGAAGTATATGAGTATGCTGTCTCATCTCTAATAGGCTTTGTATACACTGCAAAGAGACTCATGGGATTAGAGGTCAGTTTTTATTTAGACACATGGAAGAACATAAATATATACTAGTTTTCATTTATTCGTCACTTTTCATGCAGAATTTATATCTGCTAAAATACCATGATGGGAGCTTTTTTCACCTGCATCTGGTGTATCACTGTGTTGAAGGCAGCCCTGCTGAGCTTGAGCATTCTTATTTTGTAATCAGAGCAATGTTCTGCTAATGCAGTGCTGAGGACTCCGGTTCTCACAGGTAAACTAGAAAATAACCATTGTTAAACCACTCTTCTTTTGTTTTCCTTTGGCTTTGAACAGGCAGATGGAGCTGCGATATTAGGTCTGATGCTCTGACTTAATCTGAGTTTGCCTGTTGTAATCTGTAAAATACAAACCCCTGCAGGTGAAGGTCTGGTGTGTCATCCATCCACTTTCCCCATGTCTGACAGCTGTAATGGGGAAAGCTGATATGGCTGGGAAAGGGAAGGGAGGGGTGTAATGTGAGCACGTAAGACATTGGAAAGCAAGATTAGAAATCTGAAATAGAAAGTTGACTAACATACTACAAGGGCATAGTATTGCAAATATTACATGCTTTTATTTCTTTAAATTCCTGTGGATATAACTGTGAGGTGGAAGACCGTGTCATTCTAAGACATGTATTTATCCAAAAAAACCACCCCATCTTACTCAATGGATTGAAGTCTAAATCCATTCTCTTCTCACCAGGAAACACATATTTTAGATAATAAAAATGATTGTATTCTTATAGAAGTATATTAACACATGTGTGAGTAGTATGAACCTTGTTTCTTTTAGAAACACTTTTTTCCTTCTCCTCTCCTTTCCCTCATCCCTTTTGTTTTATCCTGACCCTTTCTATTTTTTCTTTTCAGTGAAGTGTGTTACAGAATTAACAACTTCAGTTGTGCTGAATCTCTGATCACTGTTCTTAACAGAAAGATTTGGATTAGGATCACTGCTTTATAGCAGGGAGCTACGGCTTTTCAAATGTCTATATAATCAGAATAGGGTTGCAATTATGTATAACATTTAATGTGTTTGCTCTTTGGGTTTTATTTAAGGGCATCTAGATGACGATGGGTTGCCACATGGATTCTGTACAGTCACCTATTCATCGACAGACAGATTTGAGGGAAACTTCGTGCATGGAGAAAAGAATGGTCGTGGCAAGTTCTTCTTTTTTGATGGAAGGTAGACACTGACTCTCCACTTTTCTTCTATTTTCTCCATCCTGTTTATGGTGATATAAAACTAATCTATGTTCATTGTCCACTCCTGAGTGTCTGAATATGCTTTCTCATTAAAAGATGTAGCTGGAAAGTTTCCTTCTGCTACTTTAGCCATAGTGCTGACATGATGTCTTCGTGAGCTTGGGAACTTTATATGTAGCATGATGCCAGGAATTATTCCTTGGTTGGAGAATCCAGCATTGTGAGCATTTTTAGCACTGTAAAGTTTTCACCTAATTAGAGACTTTAGGAATTGGAATGTCCTCAAAGCCATTGAAAACCATGCTGACAACTGCTTGGACTACAAAGTTCAAGTCCACAACTACAAGAGTAGTAGGTTTTTTGTTCATTTGTTTTATGGCAGTATATACAGACTGCAGTTGGTCTCAGAGCTCCCTGTGCCAGACCTGTGCATAGATACAAGGCCTTCAGAGAGGCTTACCATCTGCTTGGTCTTGGAAATTGTTTAGTGGTTAAAGGAGTGGTTTAAATATAGTTCTGTTCCCAACTCCACCTAATCTTCTGCAAGTTGCTTATGGCCTGATTCATTTTCAGAAAAGCCCCTATAATTGTCACTCTCTTCACTGGGAGTTGTGGTGGTAAAATGGGGCTAGTCTGTGCCTCTGTGTGCATGAGGTGGTATGGGTGTGTTTTCTTCTTAAGCCTTCGTTATGAACACCTTATAATATCTCTTCCCCCTTCTCCCCCTACCCTGCCACTCCCGCCAATAACTGCAGCATTTCTCTCTGCAGTTGCTCAGAACTTCCTCAGAAGGAGCAGCAGATGTATAAAGTGACACGATTCTTCATGGTTTTGCAGCTGTTGGTGGCACTATGAATAGCAGCTGTTAAACTGACAGTTGTGTCGATTCTCCTCTCCTCCTGCTCAGTGAACTTCTGAGCAGGAGCGGAGGTATTGTGCTGTCTCACTGTGTCAGATCCTCATCTATGCTTGGTGTTGCATTTGCTTCATGCTGGAGATTGTGGTTTTTTTCCATGAGAAAGATAGTATTTTATTCAGTTATGCAGGAACTGATTGGGCCTCCCGAGTTTGGATTAAAAAAAAAAAAAAAATCCCACCTGTTGCTAGTAATGGCCTTATTAAATCTTGTGTGAATAACTGAAAATTGTTACTGACCAGCAGCTGACCTCTCTAAAATAGCCTCTTTTTTTTAATTTGGCAGACAACATCTCTATGGACACATGTACATAACACTTGTGTGCTTGTTGATGGTCTCAGCAGAGCAATCACTGATTGTACAGCTAGAGAAACTGACCCACTATTTTATTTGTAGGGCTGCTCCTCCAAGTAATCCAGGGCACAGGCAGTGCTGTGTAGGAAAACTCAGACTGCTGCTGCCTGTGCAGAGCCTTTTCTGCACCTCTTCAGTGTTGCCAAATTTTTTTTTTTTTTTTTTTAAGTTTAATTTTCGGTTTAGTTTCTAAGGGTTTAAAACCAAGAGCAAACTCAACACCTAATCACAAAAAGAAGGCAGTCTGGGGATTTTTCAAAACAAAGAGTAAAAA
>NW_020450406.1:0-1094 GCF_003343035.1 Apteryx rowi | reverse complement strand
TATGGGGAAATATGTGAAAGATTAGCGAGATTAAAACCACAGCATAAGACAGAGCAGTAGCAATGCAAGTTCAGCAGCAGATCAATAGTTCTTCTCCTGAGATTCATTCCCTTCCTCAAAATTTCCATTATTTCATCAAAGGAAAACACTGACAGTTCATTAAAATTAGTCAATCATTTCGGCTGATAAAAACATGTTAAAATATTTAAAAAAAAAAATTTAAGTTCTTCACCTTTTCAGGCAGAGCTCAGCTATCTAACCACAAGCATCCAGTGGCACTTTGAGAGGTCTTGGTGTATCTGAGGTCCATCCTCGGAGACGTTCGAATCTCGAACGGGCCAGCCCCCAACCTCCCACATGGTGGGGAGATGTATGCGTATTTTTCTTCATATTTGGTTAAAAAAAAGGCTGCAAAAACTCTCTTCTACCTCAATATTATGCAGCAGGCTGGAAGAATGAAGAATTTTTAATATTTTCTCCCTAGCGAATGAGAATCTCCAAATTCACTTGAACTTTTCACTTTCTGCCTTGGGGGGAAACTCCTAAATTGGGCTTTCGACCAATATGGGACCAGTCCCTTTCGGTTATTCCCCTAAAAATACATCTAACAATGTCAAAAGAGCAACTTTCCCGAATTCCTTGGCTTTTCTAAAAAGCTTCAAGMAAACCCAGGAACCAGCAACTCCCATTTATGAATATTTATATACATATTTAATCTTATCCCTTTATAAATTTGAATACATGAATATATAAGTAAATATCTGATTATATATTATGCATATAGTGTCATAAATAGACAAATTACATATAATGCTGTATTTTCATATAAATAAATGCAGTATATATTTATACATATTTCACAGAATCACAGAATCACAGAATCACAGAATGGCTGAGGTTGGAAGGTTCCTCTGGACATCATCTAGTCCAACCCCTCTGCTCAAGCAGGGTCACATAGAGCACATTGCACAGGATCGCATCCCGGTGGGTTTTGAATATCTCCAGAGAAGGAGACTCCACAACCTCTCTGGGCAACCTGTTCCAGTGCTCTGTCACCCTCACAGTGAAAAAGTATTTCCTCATGTTCAGATGGA
>NW_020450405.1:0-1110 GCF_003343035.1 Apteryx rowi | reverse complement strand
ATGTATGGATGTCTTCCATGGGATGGACCAAGTAAGGCAGCTCTGAAGGGCAGAGGAGCTCAGGAAAGCCCGCAGGTCTTTAAGGACAGCACCCGTCAAGCACAAGAATGCTCCATAACAAACAGTTTGTAAGATTAGCAGACATCTCTGGACACCAGCTTGGCTAAACAGGGAACTCCCTCATGAGCTCCAGGGCAATCAGGCAGCATACAGAAAGGGGAAGAAGGGCGAGGCTGCAAAGGAGGAATTTAGAAATATTGTCCAGCAAAGCAGGGATGGTGTTAAAGAAGCCAAAGGTCTGCAGGGATAGAAACACTTGCAGGGGATGTGAAGGTCAGGAAGAAGAGCTGCTACTGCTTCAGTGACAGTAAAGGAGTAAAAAAGGAAATGTGGGCTCACTGCTTAATGGGGCAGGGATTCTAGCAAAAGCAGATGTAGATAGACCTGGGGAAGTCAAGTCCTTCCTGGCTTCAGTCTTCACCCACAAGGTCTCCTCAGCTGTTGTGCCTGGACTCCTGAGGATAAAACCAACCCACAGTACCTTGAGTCTCTAGAACTCAACCCATAGATGTCTATGGGACTGGATGGCTGTCATCCATGGACATGGAGAGAGCTGTCTGCTGTGACAGCAAGGCTGCTCTCTGTCATCTTTGAAATGTTGTGGAGATCAGGGGAGGTCCCAATGAGCAGAAGAAGGAATATGCTGTTCCCAACTTCAGAAAAGACCCCAAGGACAAAGCAAGGAGCCGCAGGCCATTCATCTTCACTTTAGTGAGTAGTCTGTCATTGAGCGAATCCTCTCCGATCACCTTTCTGGGCACATGAAGAAGGTGCTTGGGAACAGTCAGCATGGATTTACTGAAGATGAATCGTTCCTGACCCACCTGACTGCCTTCTGTGATAAAAGACCTGCACTTGTGGAGGAGCAGAATGTGCTGGATGTCATTTACTCAGATTTTAGCAAGGGGTTGGACACTGTCTTTGTGAATATTCTTGAATACAATTAGGCATTATGATAAGATGGGTAGAACACCGAGTCGGTAAAAGACTGGTTGGATGATCGAGCTCAGAGGGTTTTTTTGAATGGGTCATGCTTTACCAGGAAGCCAC
>NW_020450404.1:0-1105 GCF_003343035.1 Apteryx rowi | reverse complement strand
GCCGCCCGGACGCCTGGGTCCCCTGGGGGCGGGGCCGCCCGGACGCCTGGGTCCCCTGGGGGCGGGGCTGCCCGGACGCCTGGGCCCTTCCCCCTCCCCCCCCGCGCTGCCCCTATGGAGCGTCTACGGCTCGGCGCTGCGCATGCGCGCTGGGAGGGGGCGTGGCCTGGCCGCCGAGGGGCGGGGCTCGGGCCGCGCGGGGCTCCGCCCCTCCCGGCGGCAGCGGGTGGTGTCTGCGCATGCGCATTGCCCCCCCCCAAGCGGCTGCTGCGCGGTGCCGCGGCCGCCAGAGGGCGGCAGAGACCCGGAGGGCTATAGGGGGTCATGGGGGGGCTATAGGGGCCCATAGGGGGCTATGGATCATCTATAGGGGACCATAGGGAGCTATAGGGGCCCATAGGGGGCTATAGAGCATCTATAGGGGACCATAGGGATCTACAAAGGGGCTAGAGGGGCCCATAGGGGGCTATGGGTCATCTATAGGGGGCTACAGAGGGGCTATAGGGGCCCATAGGGGGCTATGGAGCATCTATAGGGGACCATAGGGAGTTACAAGGGGGCTATAGGGGCCCATAGGGGGCTATGGAACATTTATAGGGGCCCGTGGGGGATCGTAGGGGGCTACAAGGGGGTCTGTAGGGGCCCATAGGGGGCTATGGAGCATCTATAAGGGCCCATTTGGGACCATAGGGGGCTACAAGAGCGTCTATAGGGGCCCATAGGGGGCTATGGGGGGGCTATAGGGACTCATAGAGGGCTATGGGGCATCCATAGGGGACTACGGAGGATCTATGGGGCCCATGGAGTATTCATAGGGGGCTGTAGGGGGTCTATACAGTGTTCATAGGAAGATATGGGAGCCTATCAATGTCTATATAGAGCTATAGGGTAGCCATAGCGGCCCATAGGGTGTCCCTAGCGGACCATAGGAGTTTATAAAGTGTCCATAAGGGGCTATAAGAGAATCTATAGGGACCCATGGGCTCTGTATGGGAGGCCATAAGGGGGCTTATGGGGCCATTGGGGCCTATAGGGGGGGTATTGAGTACCCACAGGTGCCTCTAGGGATCCATAGAGGACCTATAGGGGGCTATCGGGTATCCAT
>NW_020450403.1:0-1060 GCF_003343035.1 Apteryx rowi | reverse complement strand
ATAGGCCAGTGCTGCTCATGTGGCTGCTCTTTGTGGCCTGGGTGGCTGCTCTGAGACCCTAATAGGGCAGGGCTAGGCCCGTGGCTGCTGTTTGTGCTTGTGAGGTCACTTGTGCCTCAGGGCCTGATTGTTGGATATAACAGCATTTGCTTAGCACTTGGAGCTGAATCTACTGAAGCCTAAGGCCGCACATTGCTGAACTTTTCCCTCAATTGTATGAGCCAGTTGGAGGAAGCAGGGAACAAGGAGAGTAGAAAGTAACAAAAGAGCTTCAGCAATGATTAGTGAGTACCATGACTCCGCCTGGAGACAACAGGGAAACCAACCAAGAGCGAAGAAGCTACTACTTGTCGAGCAATCATTAGTGCAAGAAATCGGAGAATGGACAAAGAACTTAAGCCGTAGGGGTATAAATACCCAGGGAATTTTCTGTTTGGGGGGTCCCTCGGAGGAGGCACCCAGCTYGAGCTGTAATACTAAGAAAATCATCTTGTAAAGAATTCTTTTGTATCTTTTGGATAAAGCGGAAACCTAGAGTCAAACCGTGTTAAGGACACTGGATTGAGCAATTTCCCTAACAGTTTGGCACCCAGATGGGACTCTAGGCAACCACCTTCAGATCCTCTTATCTCCAAACTTCCAACGGCCGGCATCAGGTGAGTTCACCTAGGAGCTTTGGTGATGGGAGGTACCGACTGGTGTGTTTTCAAATTCTGCCTCTAAATTTTGGGGAGAGTGGGTTTGAGTCTCACCTCCAGAATTTGAGAGGGTTCGAGTCCCATCTCAATCTGGGTGGAAGGGGGAGTGCACAGCCTGATCAGCGTAAGGTGCACCACAAGACTCCAATACACATGGGAAATGTACCCGGCGTAGAGAAGGGGACGCCCTTAGCCGAGGTACTGGAAAACTGGAGAAAGATTGACAGTACCGTAGGGTTAGGAACAAAGAAGCTAGTGACCTTGTGCCAGGAAGACTGGCCCCTCCTTCCCCAGGAGGGCAGCCCAGCTGAACGGTGGCCACCGCAGGGGACTTTGGACCAACAAGAACTGACCTTTTTACA
>NW_020450402.1:0-1098 GCF_003343035.1 Apteryx rowi | reverse complement strand
CCTTGGGGCTCAGGGCAACACCAGCCCCATGACCCAGGAGTCCTGGCTGCCACACTGTCCCCTGAGCCAGACGGGACCCTCATGCAGGGCTCTAGYGGCAGCCCCCAGCCCTGTCCAGCCACCTTCACAGCCTGGGATCCACAGCCATTTTTGCACTCAGCAGTCGCTGTGTGACACCTCAGCAAGGAGCTCCTAAAGCCCTTACCTCAGGAGAGCGCTGCAGGAGTGCTGGGAACAAGGAACTGTGGTCCAGGCTGATGGTCTTGGTCCGGCAGTTCTCGCTTGCCCCTTTGCCATCGGATTGCCTCTCCAGGCGGGGAGGAGGGATGGTCTTCCTGTCTCTTCACCCAAAACACCTTTCCAACGTGCCCCTTCCTCTCTGCCTGTCGGAGAGGGGCCCCACCATGGCCCCAATGCCTCCTCTCCCCCATCCTTGCTATGGAGTGGCTGTGAAAAGCAGCAGTGGGGAGCATGTGAGCAGTGCTCAGCAGCTCCTGGGAAGTGAGGGCACCACTGCACCACCAGGGAAACCTCCCTGTGATGTGGCACATCCCTCTGTGACCTCAGCTGGTGTCATCTGGGGGCTCAGCAGGTCACCGCCATGGAGATGGAGCAGCCAGGGAGAGAGCTGAGAGATTTCCCCTTGTGTTCTGGGGAAGCAGTCACCTCCTGTCACCGCAGTTATTTTCCAAAACTTGCTGACAAATCCTTCAGGAACATCTCCAGATGGTGCCAGAGGCTATGAGATATGAAAAAGGGAGCCCTGGAAGAACAACTCTGCACCCCTGCACTGTTAGGTCTCTGCACTGGGCAGACCTGTGTGGGAAGCTGGGGTTTGGGGGTTGCTTTGGGATTTGGTGTTTTTCAAAGAGAGGATCAAAATCATGCAGGATGAAACAGCACAAAGTGTGGCCACAAGCTGAGATCCTTTGGTGAGCCTCAAAACTGATTTCTCCTGTGGGTCGCTCWTTTTGTAGAAGCRGGATGTAGGACAATCTGGGACAGGACGCAGCCTTCCTCCTTGAGGCACCAAAGCAGGCTCTTTGGTTTTAGAAGTCCTCAGCAAGGTTTCTCGGTCTGTGGTGCTTATGATAGAGA
>NW_020450401.1:0-1044 GCF_003343035.1 Apteryx rowi | reverse complement strand
GTTCATCAGTGACCTGCAGAACACAACTCTCATCACATTTGCAGATGGCACTTAATCAGGAAAACAGTCCTAAGCTCAAGGGCTGCCATCCAGATGGACCTCAGTAGGCAGGAGGAATGGGTGGCCAGTACCTTTGTGAAATTCAAAACTAAACAAACACCAGGTCCTGTCCCTGGGGCCGACCAACACCCTGCAGTGATACAGGCTGGGCAGTGCCCAGCTGGGCAGCATCTCTGCAGAAAAGGATGATGGGGGATAAACACATCCGGTTAAGATTTGTGTTTCTGTATTCAGGAAAACATCATCACCAGAAGTGTAACTTGCTAATGCCAACTCCCAGAAGTCTAGAAAGTGGAGGATGTACTCCTTTTGAAGTCTGCTGATGGAAATCAGTATGGCTGTCTTCCCAAAGTTACCAAAAACAGGATGGAATTCAGATTCCTAATTTGTAGAGATTTGGCCCTTATGAAGAAAGAACTGATACTGTAGTTAAGGCATTCAAATGCTAAATCCATTCCTATTACGAACACTGTGACACCTATCTTTTGCAATGGCAGACTGTCAGAAGACATGCTATTGGTCAACAGATCTTGATTGCCTTGCACATTGCAAACGTTGCATACGCTTGACTCAGCATAGAAATAACTATCCTGAAATTGCCAGAATTATTCTTCAGGCAAAATTATACATCTGTCTATTAAGCCTGTGGGGGGGGGAATGTGGGAAGGCTGGGTCTGAGTGAATCTCTGGACTCAGAAAATACTCTGGACAAATGTTTTCAGTGTTTTCTGCTGCAGCAAATTCTAGAAGATTGAGGTAGGGTGCCCACGTGATGACAGTATCCATTCGCTTGGGAAAGCACAGCATTCAGGTGCTTCAGGGATGCATAACTGAACAGGAAACTGAAGAAGGAAAGCTACTGATAGGAATAGCTCTTTGGGGACATTTGCATGGCATCCAGCTGGTGTTGCAAGCTACCAAACTGGTGCCTATGCTGGACCCTTCTGTAACAGTGTAGTAAATGTAGCTTTCAATGAGAGTCCA
>NW_020450400.1:0-1157 GCF_003343035.1 Apteryx rowi | reverse complement strand
CCCCACTTCTCCCATGTGCCTGAAGCCAAGGCCAGGCTCCAGCTCTGACCTGGGCTTTGCTCTGCATGCAGGTCCGCAACGCGGGCCATGCGAGAGCTGCTCTGCTGCGCGGGCTACGAGAGCCAAGCGCTGGTTTTTGAGAGAAAGGGTGGCTGGGACCTGCTGCTCAGCGCGGAGACTCACCACAGGGGAGTGGGTTTGCTGGCCAGGTGAGTCCCCCCCCTTGCCTGGCTTTTCCTCAGCATCTCTTCCCCGGAGACGGGGTGCCCCACACAGTGCTCTTCCTGGCGGGTCGCAGGGGTCCCCCATTCTCCAGAAAAGGGGCTGCAGCCTCAGCACTCGTGACTAGGGACTGCACGAAGGAAGCACAGTGGGAGCTGCCCGCTTCCTAGCCGCCACATTACCATGTGTAGCAGAGCACCAGTCGTTGCAGCGGTCCCCTCCCAAAGCCCGGGAGTGCCGTCCCATGGGCCTGCGCCGAGCCTACAGAGCGCCGCAGGGGTCTGTCTGCTCACAGTGCCTCCGAGGGCAGACCACCAGGACAGGCACAAGATGCACAGAGGAACATGGGAACATGGGCCCTGGGGCACAGGCCTCCAAAAGGGGCAGGAGGCGGGATGTGCTGGACGGCCACGACTTCAGGGTTGCCAGGGTGTTTTTTCCCAGTCTCGCAGCGAAATGAACCGAATGATGCTCAGCACTGGCTTTCTCCTGGTGAGGTGTGACAGGGAAAGACCAGCCCTCCGCGAGCAAATGCCGCTGGCTGCTGTAGCTGCGTGCCAGCGCTAGCTTGCCCTGCCTTGCCCTGGCCTCTTGGCTCACGGCCAGCCTGGGCAGTGCAAAGCCAGCAGAGGTTTGCCTGCTCAGCTCAGGACCGACAGTGCCTCCTTGCCCCCGCCAGGCAAATGAGGAAGAACCCGAGTGCCCTGCGTTCCTGGCTCTTCCACCAGCTTGCAGTGCTGCTCGGCAGGGAGGAGCCGTTTCGGGAGATGCCGGCCATGGCTTTCTTCATCGAGGTGGGCTTGATAGCAAGCAGTGTCCCTGCGCGGTGCCTGTAAAGGCTCTGCTCTCTTGTGCCTGTGGCTGTGGGGTGGGATGCCTGTCAATGGAGCTGGGGCAGGGGGTGCACTCCTCTAAGCAGCCTTGGCCATTTCTGT
>NW_020450399.1:0-1157 GCF_003343035.1 Apteryx rowi | reverse complement strand
AGCGGGGGGCCCTCCGACACACGCGTGCGGCAGCATGGTGCGGTACCACCGCGGTACCCACCTGCAGCCGCGCAGGGCCAGAGGGCAAGCTCCGTGCCTCCCCGGGCCCGGCTCCCCGCCGCACTCTCGCTCGCTCACGCACTYGCGCAGCCCTCCGCCGCTTGGGGGCTTGCCTCTCCTGCTCCCGGCCGCTGCCTCTGCTCTTGCTCTGGCACGGCACAGCACAGCACAGTGCCCTCCCCTCCCTTCACGCCCCTCTCGCCGCCCAACGGTGCGCACGCCCGCGCAGCCCCTGCCCCGCTGCACCTGTGTGCCATTACTGCCGGCCTCAACGCAACGCTGGGGCTGACACCAGCTGGCGTGTCAAAGTGGCTCAGCACACGCGATGGACGTGGGCGAGCCGTGGGGAAGGGGGCAGCCCGGCGGCGCGCCAAAACGGCAGCAGTTGGGGCGCAGGGAGCGGAAGGCAGCCGGCCGTCCCCCCGGAGGGGAACAGGGGACCAGCGCACCACCGGGAGAGTGGTGGAGGAGAGGCGGAGAAACCCAGATGGTGGCACTGGTGGTGGTGGCGGGCGGCGGTGACAAGGCTCGCCGGGCCACCGCAACCAACCCAACCTAGGGGGGCCCAGCGGGACGAACTCCGTGAAGCGGGCGCTCCGGGAGCGGGGGGTTTCCCCGAGTCTGCACTTAGGGGGACGAAGGCCCGGCCACGCGAGGAAGAAGAGGCACCCTCTCCCCAGGGCATGGGCCTGCGAGGCACCCCAGCCACGCCACCCCACAACGCATGGCCCGCGCAGCGGTGGCCACCGCGCTCGGAGGGCGAGGAGGGCGGGCACAGGCGCGGCAAGGCACGCTGGCCGCGGCTGGTGCAGGTGGCCGGGCGCCGGAGCCCAGCGGGCAGGAAGACCAGGGCCGCCGGTGCACGCACCGGGGGTCCTGGCTGCACTGCCGACTCTTCGCTGCCGCCGCTGCGCACTGCCACCGCCGCTGCTGCCGTGCCTCCCCCGCACCCCCGAGGGGCGGCACTGCTGCGCCAATGCGACAATGGGGGTGACGACTGACCGTCAAGTGACGCTCAGACAGGTGTAGCCCTGGGAGGAAGCGGTGACGGCAGCGGGGTCCTCGGGGGAAGCTGGCTGGAGCAGCGATGGAGTGGG
>NW_020450398.1:0-1106 GCF_003343035.1 Apteryx rowi | reverse complement strand
CTTAGACAAGGAGCTCACATGCAGACACCTATGTTGTGCTCACTTCAGTTTTGGCAAGGGGAATCGCACCTTCTGTGTTTTTGTGGGGTTCACAGGAGGGATCTGAATCCCACTCAATCCCAGGGGCTTCTATATACGCATGAGATGCCCAGATTGACTGATCTGAATCAAAACCTGAACCATGTGTCCATGAGCTCCCTTCTTGTTCCCATCCAGCTGTCCTGCCTAGTTAGGAGATGCAAATCGGGGCTTCCAGAGTGGGACATTTCCACCTATCGTAGATAGGAATGCTCTGATGAAATAAATTACAATGCTGGAATCAGTTTCTCTCCACGCTTTAGAAAAGGACAATAGCTGATTATTTTAGTCTACTTCAGTGAACTTTTCCCAGGAGGAGGGAGCACAAGGGACAGAGAAAATCAGCTGGGCCCCTGCTCCTGAGTGGGGCCAGACTCCGGGGATGGAGGGAGATCATGGCAACCTGTCAGCACTGCTGAGAGACAGCTGTGTGCAGGAGCAGCTCCTCTGCAAAGAGTAGCAGGGCTCCGGGCACTGCCTGCTGCTGCTGACATGAGATAAGAAGTTAAAGGCAGTGTGGAGTGGGAGGGCAGAGGAGAGCTCCTTGTGGGAGAAATCTTCACAGCCTTGCGCACAGTAACTCTCTGGCTGAAGGGCAATGCTAGTGTGGTTCCTGGAGGGGTCTTCTGAACCCAGTCCATTTTATGACTCTTTTTTTAAAGATTGCTCTCCCGACTTCTCCAGTGCAGAGGATGGGGAGACACTTCAGAGCAGGGACTCCTAGCCACACAGTCAGAGGGACAGGGCATCCCGCTCCTTTCTTCCAGGGAGGGCTGCAGGGGTGTGAAGCCTGAGTGTGCACACAGGTCTGCATGGACTGCACTTCAGAGCAGGGTCGCTGTGCCCCAGGGTGCTGTGTATCTGGAGCAGTGACTCTGCCACCTGTGAAGGTCAGCACTCAGCCTGCCTGCGGAGATCCCCACAATGCTGAGATGAAAAGCTCTGGGTGGGAAGAGGGACCCCCATCAGGGCAGGTACTTTCTCCCATTGAGAGGCTGCTGTGTGGGTCAGGGCTGGGGAACATATCC
>NW_020450397.1:0-1050 GCF_003343035.1 Apteryx rowi | reverse complement strand
CAAGGGAAGCTGGGACCCGAGCAGATCCCAGAGAAGGCTGTAGGTACAAAAGGTGACCCGATATCCATAGCAGCAGCTCTTGCCTAACAGCCAATTTAAAGGTGTAGGGGGAGCGTTGGATTTGGACCCTTTACGCAGGTCAAAGTGCACAGAAAGTCTTAGCTGGATGAAAAAGCAAGGACAGCCATTTGGAGTACGATTTTATGATGCATAGTTATGACAACAGGTGTTTCTGTGTCACAGAAACACTTGAGTGTTTATGCACCACTTGTGGTGGGGTTCCTGCTACAAAGATGGTGTTGTCGGTACAGCAAAAGCAGGGCTGCTCGGTGCGGGAAGCAGAGCTGGGAGCCAAGGGTGCTGGCAAGGCAGGCAGGGCAGGGACCCACAAACGAGAGGTGCTGTCCCGCAGTGCCTGGACAAGAGGAGCGGAGCAGGTTTGGGGATGGTAACTGGGATCAGGCACAGTCCAGCGATGGCCAGACAAGACTGGAGGGCTCCAACCAGCTCTGCTTTGTGTGGGAGGTTAGACTGGAGACCTCCAAAGGTCCCTTCCCACCAACACTCCTCTGTGATTCCATGAATTCTTGCTCCTCAGCCTCTGCTCCGGCATAGCTGGCATAGGGACGAGAGCACCTAGGGCAGGGCAGAACCAGCCTTGATGGGAGAGAGTCAGGGGGAAGATCCAAAGCTCAACCCTGGCTGAGACCTGGGCTTTAGAAAACTCCTTCACGCACCCTGAGAGGCTCCGTCTGCCTCTTCCCCCCTGCCCTGTGTTCCCCTCCCATCAGCCAAAGCAGAGTCCAGCATCTCCTGGGAACTCTTTTCCCCATGGGGAGGGGAAGAAGGGCCTTCACCAGCCCCACACTGTCTTTTCCACCCACAGACTTTGCAGTTGCATGTGCCTGGGTCTGCCCTCTTGCCTTCCCCACAGTTATGGCTGCACTGAAACCCATGAAAATCCCAGTGCTCCTACCCTCGAGCTGACATCCACCCCGAACCTGGAGCCTGGTTGGCCACACAGGCATCTCCCATCCAGTGCCCTGGCTG